>NC_042970.1:24265195-24482695 GCF_901001165.1 Salmo trutta | reverse complement strand
CCAGCTGAATTCAATACAATGTGAGATTAAACCAGGCGTAGAGACATCAGTCTGCAGAAGTCCTTTGAGGACCTGAAGAAAGGGGGTTACTCTGTGTGCGAGGCGCACTTTGAAGAGTGTTTTATTCTGATTATTATCATCTTTGTCAATAAAAATACATTTCAGTCATATGATACTTTTCTGGTAAAAATGTCTTTCAACAGGCTTCACGGAAAACACTGTCCTCCGAGGCAGTACCTACCAGAATAAATTGCATGAATCCACCCCCTCAATCTGCAACAGATGCACGGTGTAGTACAAAAAGAAGTAAGCCAACCACAAACTTTGTAGCAATTAAAGATGCATCATTATTGTTTTATCAACAGGTTTAAAGTCTTGAATTGTCTATTTTTGAAGGAGAGGACAGGGAAGCAGATGTAGGAGTTTAGGTGAGAAAGTCAGAGAGAACAAGAGAGTGAAGGAGAGCGTAGACCCAGCAGAGGAAGCAGCAGATGCTGAATTTAGTTCAGGTGGTCTGCAGGAGGTGGTCTGTCAGGTGACAGAGGTGGCAGGAGGCTTCCTCACAAGCATACAGGAGGAAGCTCAGGTGACAGAGGTAGCGGAAGGTGTCCTCCTCAGGAGCATAGAGGAAGCTCAGGCGTCAAAGGAAGCAGCATGTAGCTCTGGTGTCATGCAGGAGGAGGCCATCATCCAATTGAAGGTCTATAGTATAATAATAATAATAATAATAATACACCCACAGTGATTAATTGCACACACATTGAAACAAAACTATCAAAGTTAATTTTATACAGATGTTACTTTAAGAGAATACAGCTCCTGGAAAATAAGCTGTCAAAATCACAAAAAAACAACAGGCAAATGCAAAGTAGGCATGCCGCAAGACTAAAAGCCACCAAAACAAACTTCGTCGTCATTTTATAGATTGGAATAACAAAAATGGAGGACATAATTGACAAAACCTTAGTCTCTTATGGAGGTGCAACAGAGTACATTAACTCATACAAATGCTGTTCGTCTGTGCTCATCCATGTTATAGCTGTTTCTAGCTCTTCGAGTAAACAAATAACTTAAGTCCTGTTCACTCTGATGTGCGGTCCTGAATGATTAGCTAGCTACTCTACTTTTCTGACACCTGCAGAATTGTATTTATTGCGCTACGCGTTAGTTAGTTAACTTTAGCGGAGAAATATATAATGTTGTAACGGCCCTGGGTGTATAAGCACAGATATCGACTCTGCCGCTCGAGCATGCTTTTTGCGGCACAGTAAATAGCGCGCTGGCCTTTGGGCTAGAAGGTCGAGGGTTCGAGACCTGCTCCCTGCTGTTTCATTACATTGGTGTCAGAAGTGGGATCGGACCTTGCATCCACAACAGTGCGTGTGCTTGGCCGGTGAGCGCGTTCCTATAAGACGTTGAGTCGCAAGCTAGCGTGATGACGCGCTCTTTGAAAGAAGGGAGTAGTGTAACGACCCTGGGTTTTGCGGCACAGTTGATAGCGCGCTGGACTTCGGGCAAGAAGGTCGACACCTGCTCCCTGCTGTTTCATTACAATATTGTATATGTCAAGCTAGCTACTATTTCTCTCTCCTTGCCAATGTGAAATTATAACATATATTAAGAGAAGAGTAACAGGTTAGCTATTAATAACCTCACTCAATTATATTTTACCAATAATCTTCAGTATTGATTCACAAAATGACAACTGTTAACTAGTCCTCAGCTAGTTTCTTGCATGTGCGAAGCCCAGCTAATTTACCGTTACTGTCCCTTAGCATGTTACCGGAAAATAGCTAGCCAAACCGTTAACGCCCACTACAAACTGTTTAAATAATAATTTATATAACATGTATAACATTAACGAATAGTTACTTAACGTTAGCTACATCAAATCAAGTGTTGAAGTCCAACGTCTGCATCTCATTTTTAACCTAATTTGAATATGATGACGATGTTTTTTATTGACGTCACTAAACCAACTGACTGACATCTGAAAGACTAATAAACGTGACCCATCTCGACACATGATCCCACCTACTCGGCTCACCTGCCTCCATTGGAAACGATAGGATGTGGTCTATCTTAGAACATCTTTGCCGCAAGTTTAAGACCATGCTTAGCCATTGTTCTCTCTCTTAGGTTTTGTCTTATGAAGAGATGGTCACTGTTATTTTATATTGTGATCCTTGATTTATTTGGCGTGGGCTACAGCCAAACAGTAGCCTGTTTATAAACTGGGAATTCGTAAACTCCAACCTCTGTCAGGACATTTGTTCATTTATGATCTAGCCAGGTCATTACAATATGATACCACATGAGTTTTTTTGGACAACAATGTCCTCCAGGCTAGATGGACGTCATATTGTACAATTTGCGTCTCCCCTTTTCATGGTCATGGCTGGAAGGGATCCAGCTTTTGTCAAATTAACATCATATTTGACATTTCGTAGCAGATTAGGAGAGTTTAGGCAGCAGGTTAGGAGAATTAGGTTAAAGTTAGGAAAAGAGTTAGGGTTAGCTAAAACACACTTTTTTTTTTTCCTTCTGACAATTTGACAAAAGCTGGATCCCTTTTAGCCAGGCCCTTTTTCATAGGCCTAGATTACATGGTTGCATTCAAGACAAGGTGCTTTTTATTGATCTGTTGTCAGTAGAGTAGGCATAGGCTACCATTTTATTTAAAAAAATATTCAGCTAATTTCCCAAGTCATATAAAGTGTAGTAGAATTGCATGAAATGTTTATCAAAGGACATATTTTTCACGCTCAAAGGAAACGTCTCTGATATATATATATATATATATATATACATACAGTTGAAGTCGGAAGTTTACATACACCTTAGCCAAATACATTTAAACTCAGTTTTTCACAATTCCTTACATTTAATCCTAGTAAGAATTCCCTGTCTTAGGTCAGTTAGGATCACCACCTTATTTTAAGAATGTGAAATGTCAGAATAATAGTAGAGATAATTATTTATTTCAGCTTTTATTTCTCTCATCACATTCCCAGTGAGTCAGAAGTTTACATACACTCAATTAGTATTTTGTAGCATTGCCTTTAAATTGTTTAACTTGGGTCAAACGCTTCGGGTAGCCTTCCACAAGCTTCCCACAATAAGTTGGGTGAATTTTGGCCCATTCCTCCTGACAGAGCTGGTGTAACTGAGTCAGGTTTGTAGGCCTCCTTGCTCACACACGCTTTTTCAGTTCTGCCCACAAATTGTCTATAGGATTGAGGTCAGGGCTTTGTGATGGCAACTCCAATACCTTGACTTTGTTGTCCTTAAGCCATTTTGCCACAACTTTGGAAGTATGCTTAGGGTCATTGTCCATTTGGAAGTCCCATTTGCGACCAAGCTTTAACTTCCTGACTGATGTCTTGAGATGTTGCTTCAATATATCGACATAATTTTCATTCCTCATGATGTCATCTATTTTGTGAAGTGCACTAGTCCCTCCTGCAGCAAAGCACTCCCACAACATGATGCTGCCACCCCTGTGCTTCACGGTTGGGATGGTGTTCTTCGGCTTACAAGCCTCCCCCTTTATCTTCCAAACATAACGCTGGTCATTATGGCCAAACAGTTCTATTTGTGTTTCATCAGACCAGAGGATATTTCTCCAAAAAGTACGATATTTGTCCCCATGTGCAGTTGCAAACCGTAGTCTGGCTTTTTTATGGCGGTTTTGGAGCAGTGGCTTCTTCCTTGCTGAGCGGCCTTTCAGGTTATGTCGATATAGGACTCGTTTTACTGTGGATATAGATACTTTTGTACCTGTTTCCTCCAGCATCTTCACAAGGACTTTGCTGTTGTTCTGGGATTGATTTGTACTTTTCGCACCAAAGTACATTCATCTCTAGGAGACAGAACGCATCTCCTTCCTGAGCGGTATGACAACTGTGTGGTCCCATGGTGTTTATACTTGCATACTATTGTTTGTACAGATGAACGTGGTACCTTCAGGCATTTGGAAATTGCGCCCAAGGATGAACCAGACTTGTGGAGGTCTACAATTTTTTTTCTGAGGTCTTGGCTGATTTCTTTTGATTTTCCCATGATGTCAAGGAAAGAGGCACTGAGTTTGAATGTAGGCAATACAGTGAATTATAAGTGAAAGAATCTGTCTGTAAACAATTGTTGGAAAAATGTATTGTGTCATGCAAAGTAGATGTCCTAACCGACTTGCCAAAACTATATTTTGTTAACAAGAAATTCGTGGAGTGGTTGAAAAACAAGTTTTAATGACTCCAACCTAAGTGTATGTAAACTTCCGACTTCAACTGTGGCTTATAAACCTGTCCCACTACACGTTTATTAATAGCCTAAATTATCACTATCCAATCTAATAATCCCATTAGGAATAGTAGGCTTGCATTAGTCTACAAAGTTGATGATAGAGGCATGCAATCCTTTATTATAAAGGTGAATTTCTATGGTGAAAAATAGCTTAAATCCAGTGACAGGGTGATATTTTTTGTTGATTTCAAGTTGAATTCACATTAGTTGACAACGCAACCAAATGTAAATCAGTTGAAATTACGTCTCTGCCCAGTGGGAATGACCTCACAGTTTAGGTTGACCTATTTGGATTTTGTTGGAGTATTAAACCAAGTGTTTTTTTTTTTAAATCTATTGTCAAAATAAAAAAAATGTGTCAAAATTAAAAACCGTTTTGAGCTGTCAAATGCATTGCGCTCAATATCAGACCACGTCAGGCAGGCCACACAATTAACCTGAACTAGTCTATAGCTTTTCTAGTGAGACAGGGCCATCTAGTGGTGTAGCCTAGAAATGCCGCCATGTCTCACATGTCGTTTGGTAAAATTGGGTGCAGCTTCCAGCTTCAGCACTAACCTTTAATGAAGAAATGAAAGTAGAAAAACCGCTTAAGTTTCGATTCCCAGGGATGACACTGAACACACGAAACCAGTTGTTTCACCCATTATAAAACGTGTCGAGACGTAAAATCTCCTGTATCGGAGAAAAGGGACACGCAGTGGTCATCAGATAGCAGAACACCTTGCTGTTTATTTAAGTGTTATCACTAAATAATAATTCACAATGAATAACACTCTAAACCAACATTATGAGGAGAAGGTGCGTCCCTGTATTGACCTCATCGACTCTCTACGCTCCCTTGGCGTAGAGAAGGACCTTGCGCTGCCAGCCATCGCCGTGATAGGGGACCAGAGTTCAGGGAAGAGCTCAGTGCTGGAGGCGCTATCTGGGGTGGCTTTGCCAAGGGGGAGTGGTGAGTGATAATTTATCAAACTGAGATAACAATTATTTATCATCTATCAATGTCTCAGAGAGGTTTAACAAGTGAGCCTGTATTGATTTGTTTATCATTTGAGCTCTAATTTAATATGTTAAAGGGGAAGTTCACCCATTTTATATGTGGCCTTATTTTCACTCTTTCTGTGATTGTAATTGATCGCCCAAAGTTTTTTTGGTATTATATATATATATATTATTTTTTTTTCATTACAGAGAATTAGTTTTGCTGAGTCATCACTTGCCATTGACTGTATTGCAATATGCAAATATGTCTAACGCATATTATAAAACACTAAAACACTCCACAACATCTATTACATGAAAATCCCATTCTGACTCAATGTTGTCTCTGCACTCATAAATAAAAAAATAAAAAAATATCAACTGTGCCATGAATCCATGTTTGAATGATGCTTTTTACAACAGCAACACAAATATGCAAATATAGATTTATGGGACAGTGGAACATTATACAGTATATATATATATTTTGTGCCGAGACATCATTCAGAATTGGTTTGGAGTGTTTTCTAACATGCTTTCAATACATTTTCATAATGCATTATGGTCAATGATTGATGACTGAGCAAAATGTGACTACCAATTTTCTTTAAAACAAGATATTTTTGAGGATCAACTACAAGCACAGAAAGATGGAATATTTCATAATTTCATTTGATTGTACTGGGGAAATGTTGTATATGGACTGTTTTTTCTGGGTTTCTTACAGATTAATTTAATCTCTTTCACGCTTTCTAACTCCTCTGTCAACTCTGACAGGTATTGTAACACGATGCCCTCTCGAGCTGAAGATGAAGAGGAAGAAAGAAGGAGAGGAATGGCACGGAAAAATCAGCTACCAAGACCATGAGGAGGAGATTGAGGACCCCTCTGATGTGGAGAAGAAAATTCGTGAAGGTGTGGTCATTGGTCTGCTGATCATGGCAAAGATGAAAGTCTCTAAAGTCTTATCTATGTTCTCTACTCCATAAGAGAGCACACCCATAAGTATTAAATACCTAAATGCCAATAAAAAGATAACTTGATCCACTTTACTATTGTGCTGTTGGAACCCTGGTGGTTTTTAGCAACGGTGTTCTGTATTCTTATTCCTCCCTCCAGCCCAGGATGACATGGCAGGTGTGGGGGTGGGTATCAGTGATGACCTCATCAGCCTGGAGATTGGCTCCCCTGACGTCCCAGACCTCACACTCATCGACTTGCCAGGCATCGCCCGGGTAGCTGTCAAGGGTCAACCTGAGAACATTGGTGAACAGGTATACCCTTCCACCCCACCCCCAATGTTAGTGGGAAAACACTGTGCATTTTTAACCCCAGTCCCCCCACAACATGTTATGTATAATAATTGACATTTCCAGATTAAGAGACTGATACGGAAGTTCATCATGAAGCAAGAAACAATCAATTTGGTGGTTGTGCCATGCAACGTTGACATTGCAACCACAGAGGCTTTGAAGATGGCACAAGAGGTGGACCCTGAAGGGGAAAGGACATTAGGTATTCCCCCTTTAATTATTTACTATACTATTATGGACCATGTTGACTTGTGTTGACTTTAATGAGTTAGACTTGTGTGTGTTTCCCATTGAACAGGCATCCTGACCAAGCCTGACCTGGTAGACAAAGGCACAGAAGAGACGGTGGTGGACATAGTTCATAATGAGGTTATCCACCTGACTAAGGGCTACATGATAGTCAAGTGCAGGGGCCAGAAGGAGATCATGGAGCGAGTCTCACTGTCCGAGGCCACAGAGAGGGAGAAGGCTTTCTTCAAAGAGCACGCTCATCTCAGGTTGGTCCTCTGGGTTGAAGTGTGCCTTAGATTTTAAAATCTGTCTTGGAAAGCATTAAGCAAATTTGATCCAATGCCCATTTTTCAACACCCATAAAGTGTGTTAGTTTTTAATTGAATTGTGTACCTGTATGGTAACCAAACTATTTGGTATGTGGTGAAAAACTGTTTTTTTCTAACCTTTCTGCAGCACACTATATGATGAGGGCCATGCCACCATCCCTAAACTGGCAGAGAAATTAACTCTTGAACTAGTGCATCATATTGAGGTCAATTCCTCTTCCATTACATTTCACTGCACAAAATCCTATACATTTGTTACTGAGTGACTGTTGCCATAAGCCATGACTCTGCGTTGTGCCCTTTAGAAATCCCTGCCTCGTCTAGAAGAGCAGATTGAGGCAAAGCTGGCAGAGACACATGCCGAGCTGGAAAGATATGGTACCGGGCCACCTGAGGACTCGGCAGAAAGGATGTACTTCCTGATCGATGTGAGCCCTCCAGCCTGCAACAGATGATTTAGTTACCCTCTCCTTCAGTCAGCTCTGGCCTTGACCCAAACTCACAACAGCCATGTTTGTCTTTGTTAGCAAAACTTAGCAATTCAGGAAAGCATTTGAAAGTTGATGAAATCTTATCCATAGATGTTTCTCTTTACACATCTACACATTTATCCCTCCCAAGTATCTAATAACTTCTCTTTCTGTGTTTCAGAAAGTGACTGCATTCACCCAGGATGCCATTAACCTGAGCACTGGGGAGGAGCTGAAAAGCGGAGTTCGTCTCAACGTCTTCTCCACACTCAGACAAGAGTTTGGGAAATGGAAGTTACACCTGGATCACTCTGGAGAAAACTGTGAGTTCACCATTATCATGCTCCGATGCACCCATCAAAAATGATGGCTTATTTCAACGAGCTAGATTTGCTATTTGAATTGAGATTGATGTACACAATTTTAATTTGACATGGAAGGCTCACACACTTGCTTATTTAGTGTAATGCAACATAATGACATCCTTTGTATATTGCAGTTAACCAGAGGATCGAGGGAGAAGTGGCTGATTATGAGATGACGTACCGTGGAAGGGAGCTCCCAGGGTTCATCAACTACAAGACCTTTGAGGTGATGGTGAAAGACCAGATCAAACAACTTGAGGAACCAGCAGTCAAGAAACTAAAGGAGATTTCAGGTACAGTACATGTTTGAGAAGGTTCTTTTTTTTACCTATACTAAAACCCAGTTAGTGTTTTTATTTAATATGGGGGCCCTATTTGCCAAACTATGAAGCCAAAATGATTTATGTATATTTTCCATCCAAGAATGTAATCTATCTTTGAGTCCAGTGTCACAGTGATGTTCTGGTGTTTCTTCCCTTCTCTAGATGCCGTTAGGAAGGTGTTCTTACTGCTGGCTCAGAGCAGCTTCATTGGATTTCCTAACCTCCTGAAATCAGCAAAGGTATATCTCACACCATGCAATATTAAT
Source organism: Salmo trutta (assembly GCF_901001165.1). Taxonomy (NCBI): domain Eukaryota; kingdom Metazoa; phylum Chordata; class Actinopteri; order Salmoniformes; family Salmonidae; genus Salmo; species Salmo trutta. The sequence goes on along the minus strand of NC_042970.1, from coordinate 24,474,112 downwards.
GTCACCATTTATCCCTGATATTCCCACAGTTGGTCATCAACCTGTATGTGAATGAGATGGCTGACATGCACCAACTACATTTATCCCCTGTTGAATGACTGAGTTGTGTTTTGTTAACTACAGACAAAGATTGAGGCCATTAAGCAGGTGAATGAGTCTACGGCTGAGTCCATGTTGAGGACTCAGTTCAAGATGGAGCTGATAGTGTACACACAGGACAGCACCTACAGCCACAGTCTGAGTGAGAGGAAGAGGGAGGAGGAAGATGACCAACCCTTACCGACCATTAAGATAAGGAGTACAATCTTTAGCACAGACAACCATGCCACCCTACAGGAGATGATGCTGCACCTCAAGTCCTATTACAGGGTAAGTACTGTGTAAATCACCATCTTAGATGCTGGCCTAACACCCTAAACAAGAACCTACCTGTATTTCCACTAGCTCTTCAGACTAGGGATGAGAGGGCACTAACTCAGAGATTGAATGGAACTGCTGACTCTTAAACTAATTTCTTCACCAATTCCCTGAAAGCTAGATTATATTGTTGCATGTGAATGTGCTATAACATTATACAATTCAGAGTGTGTGTGAACCAACCATTGTTAGGGGGGTAAAACTTGAATGGGACAAAAGTAATGATAGATCACTACAGTGAGGGAAAAAAAGTATTTGATCCCCTGCTGATTTTGTACGTTTGCCCACTGACAAAGAAATGATCAGTCTATAATTTTAATGGTAGGTTTATTTGAACAGTGAGAGACAGAATAACAACAAAAAAATCCTGAAAACCGCATGTCAAAAATGTTATAAATTGATTTGCATTTTAATGAGGGAAATAAATATTTGACCCCCTCTCAATCAGAAAGATTTCTGGCTCCCAGGTGTCTTTTATACAGGTAACGAGCTGAGATTAGGAGCACACTCTTAAAGGGAGTGCTCCTAATCTCAGTTTGTTACCTATATAAAAGACACCTGTCCACAGAAGCAATCAATCAGATTCCAAACTCTCCACCATGGCCAAGACCAAATAGCTCTCCAAGGATGTCAGGGACAAGAGTGTAGATCTACACAAGGCTGGAATGGGCTACAAGACCATCGCCAAGCAGCTTGGTGAGGAAGGTGACAACAGTTGGTGCGATTATTCGACAATGACCCAAAACACACGGCCAAGGCAACAAAGGAGTGGCTCAAGAAGAAGCATATTAAGGTCCTGGAGTGGCCTAGCCAGTCTCCAGACCTTAATTCCATAGAAAATCTGTGGAGGGAGCTGAAGGTTCGAGTTGCCAAACGTCAGCCTCGAACCCTTAATGATTTGGAGAAGATCTGCAAAGAGGAGTGGGACAAAATCCCTCCTGAGATGTGTGCAAACCTGGTGGCCAACTACAAGAAACGTCTGACCTCTGATTGCCAACAAGGGTTTTGCCACCTAGTACTAAGTCAGGTTTTGCAGAGGGGTCAAATACTTATTTCCCTCATTAAAATGCAAATCAATTTATGACATTTTTGACATGCGTTTTACTGGATTTTTTTGTTGTTATTCTGTCTCTCACTGTTCAAATAAACCTACCATTAAAATTATAGACTGATCATTTCTTTGTCAGTGGGCAAACATACAAAATCAGCAGGGGATCAAATACTTCTTTCCATCACTGTATATCTATCTATTTGAATAATAGGTGTTCTGTCTCTTTATCAGATATCCAGTCAGCGTTTGGCTGATCAGATTCCCATGGTGATCCGCTACCTGGTTCTGCAGGAGTTTGCTTCCCAGCTGCAGAGGGAGATGCTTCAGACTCTGCAGGAGAAGGACAACATCGAGCAGCTGCTGAAGGAGGACTTCGACATCGGCAGCAAGAGGGCTGCACTGCAGAACAAGCTCAAACGTCTGATGAAGGCACGCAGCTACCTAGTGGAGTTCTAGTATGGACAGCTGCTTGTTAACATTTAGGATGGTCTTGATTTTTTTTAAATGTAATGTATTTTTTGGGAGGATAACAGACATATACAACAAAATGTACAATGTGGACCCAGAGGATATCACTTGAAAGTGTTAATTAAAAAGCTTGTTTCCAAAGTGGTCCTCAATGGTAAAAACAATAACACATATGATTAAAAAGCAAGTCAAAATTACAAACAACCATAAATACATTCATTTATATTGACATCCTAAAAAGTGGCACTTTTCCCTTACCTTTTTGTCCATTTCATGGGGGTCTTCCCTTACCTTAAAAATCAACCATATTAATTTCACATTAAAACAAACTATTAATTGGATATCATACCGATCCTTCAAATAACATACACCTGACCAGCAGTAGTCGGCACAAGGGGCAGTGGAGTGGTTTCTCTTACTTAGACAACCTTCTCCAAATGAAAACCTTTGCCTGCATTTTAAACCTATTTTTAACTTTTTCTTTGCTTGATCTCAAAGGAGAGAACCAAAACGCAGCAGGGACATGCATCTTCTTTATTGACGGGAAAAGAAGGAAAAAAACAAACAAACATGTATACAAAACGATGAACGACAAAATAACAGTCTTGAAGGCAACACCGGAATCCAAGAACAATCTCCCACAAACACTAAACCAAACACATACCCATATATAGGACTCTCAATCAGAGGCAACTAGAAAACACCTGCCTCCAATTGAGAGTCCAACCCCAATAAACTAGACATAGAAATACAAAAGACTAGAGACCACATAGAAATACAAACATAGAACATAACCCCAAAAACCCGGAACTAACTAAACCAACAACCTACTAAATAAATCACCACCCCGAACCACATAAACAAAATACCCTCTGCCACGTCCTGACCAAACTACAATAACAAATAACCCTTATACTGGTCAGGACGTGACAGGGAGGCTATTCCATAGAAAAATGCCTTTATAAAAAAATGTGCTCCTCGCAGTACTGTTTACTCTTGGGATTTTACAAGACATAACACTAGCTCTGGTATTGTAACTGCTGGTTATAGATCATATCAATGTGTTTTTTCATATAACCTGGTGCGTCATCATTTAAGATGTCAAACATATGATCCATTTTAAGTTGGTCCACTCTGGACTCCAAAGGCAACAAGCCCACCTCCTGGAATTCCTGTACCCCTATGTGGATCCTAGGGGGGACATTCAGCATATACCTGATAACATTATTTTGCATGACCCGCATTGTCTTTTTCAGCTTTTTTGATAGCCCACTATACCAAGCAGAACAGGCATAATCAAAATGACACTGAATCAAGGTTGAAACAAGCAGTTCTTAACTTTGATGTTAAAATATCTAGTGTTACGATATAAACATTTCAATTTATTTGCCATTGTAGAAAGAATTTCAGCACCAATCAGGTCTCCGTAAAGGGATTGATCTAGGCACACACCAAAATAAGTTACACTTGTTTTAGATTCAATCTCCTTACCTGCACAGTTTACCTATATCTTGTCAGCCCTAAGCAATCTACGTTTTGTTCCAAACAAAATCGAATTAAGTTTTTCCCAAATGTAGTGACAATTTGTTGTCAGTCAACCAATCTCTAACGAAATGCAATTCCTTACTCAGGGTCTCCTCTATGTAAACTGTATCTTTCGCTGATACCAGTATGGCTGAATCATCAACATAAAGCAAGAGTTTGCACTTTACTGTATCTGGCATATCATTAACATATATAAGAATTAAGAGAGGCCCTAAATTTGATCCCTGCGGTACTCCACAGGATATTTCTTTGGCCTCTGACAGAACATCACCAACATTACATACTTGTGTTCTGTTGGTCAGATAAGACCTCAACCAATTCACTGCTACATAATTTAGACCCATGCATTTCAGTTTCATTAGGAGAATATGATGGTCCACAGTGTCAAAAGCTTTCTGCAAGTCTAACATGACCATACCTGTATAGTTCCCCCTTCTCACTTTCCTGCTTAATGTGGTCCAAATGGTGGATAAGGCAAGTATCAGTGGAATGAGCTGTTCTAAAGCCAGATGGTAGTTCATAAAGAAGTTTGTGCTCGAGAAGGTATCCCTCAAGTTGATTAAAAACAAATCTCTCAACAACTTTGGATGAGGTGCTGAGGATCAACACAAGCCTGTAGTTTCCTACATTTGTTTTACTGCTCTTCTTGTGGAGCGGATCCACCCCGGCTGTTTTGAGATCATTGGGAAATGTACCACTACTAATAAAAGTTTACAATATGCATTATCATTTTAGCAGTGACACAACCACTATACTTGATGAATCTTGCAGGAAGATTATCCAGCCCAGTTGATTTGTTTTTGCTCATTAAGCATACTAGACTTGAAACTTTGTCCTCTGTTGCAATTCACAGATCAAACAAATCATTTGTGATAGCTTTGCTATGGTAAAAGTTCTTAGTGAAAGACTGGCCATAGTGTCCAGAGCAGGTCGGTAACTTCTTAACCAGAGATGAGGCTATAGTAGTAAAAAATGTGTTAAAATAATTTGCAACCTTTTCCTGGTCATAGCATAAAACATCATCAATATCCAGGCCAATACTACAGGATTTTACCTTATGGGGAGTTGAGCTAATGTCCTTAAAAATGGTCCACAGTTTACGAGGCTGATGTAAGTTGTCATTAACAGCGTCTATGTAATGTTGGGATTTGTCCTTTTCCATTTTGTATCTTGCCTGGTTTCTACAGTTAATATAACCATCATAATCTTGTTATAGATTTGTCCTTCTGAATCTGGCCAGGTAGACGTCCCTTTTTCGGTATAAGATCTCGGAAGTGATCCATTTCCCTGACCACTGTTTGCTTAGAATTTGTTTCATCGGAGCCCGAGAGTCGAGCGCAGACAGAAACAGATCTTTAAAAAGATACCAAGCTTGAGCAGCATCATCACAGTTTAGTGCATGAGACCAATCCATAATGCCAAGTACTTCTACAAAACGTTCCTTTGAGTATTGTTTCATAGACCGTACCTTCATTTATTTATTACCTGTCTCGAGTAGCATTTTGGATGTCTTACGGGTACAGTAGGTTACCATATGATCACTAAAACCAATATTTAAGACTCCTGACTGACAGACATTCTCTTGGTCTGATACAATAATCAAATCCAAAATGTATTTACTGTCAGTACACACCCGGGTTGGCTCAATCAGTTGTTTTAGTCCAAATAACTGATTAAAGTTATACAGGGCATTTACTAGTGTACTTTTCTTGGGTTATAACTGCACATTTGTATTAAAATCGCCAAGCAGAAAACATTCCCTATCAGCAAATACATTGTGATCACAGCAATTCGATTCAAGTAAACCATATAAATGATTCTGCTTAGGAGGCCGATAGCACACACCAACAAGTATAGGACGACATATAGGAAGAAGAATATCTACCCATGCAACCTCAAGACCATCCATTTTCAGATCTGAACGAAGGTTAAAATGCACATCATTCCTAGTGAAAACGCACACGCTGCCACCGTTTCGGTTTCAGTCAATTCTGTGACTAATGCCAGATGGATTGGTCAATGGAAGTAGGCCTCCGGTAGCATTGCAGTGGGGTTTGGGGTAGATTCTGTAATCTCAGTTCATTGCACAGCAACTGTAATAGAAGTTACTATGCAATCAAGTTCTTTGCTATCCTTTCTTGTTTATAATATTAAACTCAAATGCCTGATGAAGGCAAACAGCTAGCCTACCTGGTGGCTGCCTGATAACATTTGGGAACAGAGAAGGAAGTGCAATCATTTTACTGATAGGTTTATATTTCTGCAAAGACACTTTTTATTGTTATGGTGTCTCCTTTTTATCATGTCTGGATGGTGGGCCTATGGACCTCAGAACTGAAACATATCATGTAAGACTCGATTCCCAGGGATGACACTGGCTGTTTTTACCCATTTATAAAAACGAGTAGAGTGTAAAGTGCGGTGTCATTTATAGTGCTAGACTGGAGCTGCATGAGGGACCCTTACAAAAAAAGATTGCCGTTTTGAAAAGTGAAGTAACTGTAGTAGACTATGGTATTTTGGACGCAGTAATTGGAGAATTACTGCAGTTATAATGCACTCTGACTGCAATCTTTTTTGTAAGGTGAATACTGTTAAAATATATGCTTTGCCAATAATTTCATAACCTTTCAACATCCGCAGTGGCATCAGATAACAGAACATCTTGCTTTTTATTTCAGTGTTATCACTAAATAATAATACACGCTGAACCAACATTATGAGGAGAAGGTGCATTCTGGATATAACTTTTGGGCTCCTGAGTGGTGCAGCGGGATAAGGCACTGCATCTCAGTGCTAGAGGCGTCACTATAGTACCTCGTTTGAATCCAGGCTGTATCACATCCGGCCGTGATTGGGTGTCCCATAGGGCGGCACACAACGTTGTCTGGGTTTGGCCGGAGTAAGCCGTCATTGGAAATAAGAATTTGTTCTTAACTGACTTGCCTAGTTAAATAAAGGTTAAATAAAATTTGAAAAATAAACTCCCTGCACTGCCTTGGCAAACTGGGACGAAAATTCTTCCCTGACATTTTTGCCACACCAGCCATTTGCTTCTCTTGTTCTCTTTCTTCAGCTTGATGATGGACCTGGGCATCATCATTATCTGGGCTAGGCCTAGCGTCATCCTAGTTGTCAAGGAATAAAAACACTTAAACAATTATAGGGAACACACATTATAAACTAATTAGCAGTTTAAGTGCGTCTATTAGTAGACATAATTAGGATTATTGTGTCATATGTGTTCCCCCCTACCCTAGTGCTAATTACTATTACATATTAAGGAACTGGCAGTACATCTGTGTGTCTCTGTTTTCTTCCTACCTCCACTGCACTCATTCCTGAGCTGTCTCCGCTAAGCCTAGCATCTTTTCTCACGGCACTGGTACCAGAACACCAGGAGACAACACTGCCCTTTACTGAGCCCAGCAACATCCTAGTTGTGAATTAATTAACACATTTATTAGAAAACCTACTAAATAAATTATCTTGCCTATGCCGTTCGGCCATCACTCATTCATATATTTTTATGTACATATTCTTATTCATTCCTTTACACTTGTGTGTATAAGGTAGTTGTTGTGAAATTGTTAGGTTAGATTACTTGTTAGACATTACTGCATGGTCGGAACTAGAAGCACAAGCATTTCGCTACACTCGCATTAACATCTGCTAACCATGTGTATGTGACAAATAAAATTAGATTTGATTTAAATGCTTAATAGGTTACCATTGGTTCTAATACAGTGCCTTCAGAAAGTACTCACACCCCTAGACCTTTTCCCCCATTTTGTTGTGTTACAGCCTGAATTTAAAATGAATTCAATTGAGATTTGTCACTGGCCTGCACACAATACATAGTAATGTCAAAGTGGAATTATCTTTTTTTTTTAATTTTCACAAATTTACAAAAAATGTAAAGCTGAAATGTCTTGTGTCAATACGTATTCAACGCCTTTGTTATGGCAAGTCTAAATAAGTATACGGCAAGCCTAAATATGTAACAAGTCACATAATAAGTTGCATGGACTGACTCTGTGTGCAATAATAGTGTTTAATAGGATTTTTGAATGACTACCTCGTCTCTGTACCCTACACATACAGATAATTGTAAGGTCCCTCAGTCGAGCAGTGAATTTCAAACACAGATTCAACCACAAAGACCAAGGAGGTTTTCCAATGCCTCGTAAATAAGGGAACCTATTGGCAGATGGGTAAAAATAAATAAAAAAGCAGTCATTGAATATCCCTTTGAGCATGGTGTAGTTAGTTATTAATTACACTTTGGATGGTGTATCAATACACCCAGTCACTACAAAGATACAGGCGTCCTTCCTAACACAGTTGCCAGAGAGTTAGGAAACCGCTCTGGGATTTCACCATGAGGCCAATGGTGACTTTAAAACAGTTACAGAGTTCAATGGCTGTGATGGGAGAAAACTGAAGATGGATAAACAACATTGTAGTTACTGATCAATACTAACCTAATTGACAGAGTGAAAAGGAGGAAGCTTGTACAGAATAGAAATATTCCAAAATATGCATCCTGTTTGCAACAAGGCACTAAAGTAACACTGCAAAAAAAATGCTGGCCAAGCAATTCACTTTTTGTCCTGAATATGAAGTGTTATTTCTGGGGAAAATCCAATACAACACATTACTGAGTACCACTGTCCGTATTTTCAAGCATAGTGGTGGCTGCATCATGTTATGGGTACGCTTGTAATTATTAAGGACTGGGGAATTTTTCAAGATAAAAAAACATTTACGGAATGGAGCTAAGCACAGGCCGGGTAGGCCGTCATTGTAAATAAGAATTTGTTCTTAACTGACTTGCCTAGTTAAATAAAGATTAAATAAAATAAAATAGGCAAAAATTCTAGAGGACAACCTGGTTCTGTCTGCTTTCCACCAGACACTGAGAGATTAACCCTCCTGCTGTCTTCCGGTCGAATTGGACCGATTTACAAGTTCTCTCTGTAGTTAATTTAATCTGATTGTCATAAGGTTCCATGACTGTCCACACAGGGCATCTGAACACACAAAATGCATTGATGGTTTTCATTACATTTTGGGTGTTTTATATAACTTTTGTTATATAAAATGACCGTTCATTAGAAATGAATGGGTGAGACTACAATTAGTGAATAAAATTAACTTCAGGCACATGCCCATTCATCAGATGGACACACTTCCTCTCCCAGACCCCCACATGCATGTGTGTTTGATCAAACACACACACACACACACACACACCTCACTCCCCTTCTTGGCTTCATGGCAACCCCCATGGGAACCACACCTGTTGGCATTCTCACAAACAATCGCAATATTGTTTCAATAATATATATACATTTTCTCGCAGCTCTAGTATATAAAGCTTTTTTGAGGCCTTGCTAACAATTCATTCTGTGGCAGCACAATGACCAAATGATATACTGTATGTGAGGCTCTTGATCATATCTTTGATCATGACACTGGTGAGGAGGAGAGAGTCCTTGTTAAACTTTGACACAAAGTAGTCTGTGATAAATAGCACAATATGTTTCATCTGAGTATTTGTTATAGTCAAAATAATCCATACATTATGTTTTTTTTAACTCAAAAACGGGTTGTACGAGCTCAGGTCATACTGGCCATAAATAGCAAATAGAAGTTCAAAACTTGTAATGTTCACAATAACTTAAGTTGATAAAAAGATCTAACACAACATTAGGTGATAATATATGTATTATTATGGATTTATAATCAGCTATAATGGAGCGGTCATTTTGTACCGGGAACACAGAATGAATTAACATGAAACAAACACAACAGGAGGGTTAATTAATCTATCAGCAGGACAACACAAGGCTAAATCTACACTGCAGTTGCTTACCAAGAAGACAGTGAATGTTCCTGAGTGGCCTAGTTAAAGGGTTGACTTACAGTACCACCTACTCATTCATGGGTTTATTATTTTTACTATTTTCTACATTGTAGAATAAGACATAATAACTATGAAATAACACATATGGAATCATATAAAAAACAAAAAAGTGTTAAACAAATCAAATTACATTTTATATTTGAGATTCTTCAAAGTAGCCACCTTTTGCCTTGATGACAGCTTTGCACACTCTTGGCATTCTCTCAACCAGCTTCATGAGGTCTTCACCTGGAATGCATTTCAATTAACAGGTGTGCCTTCTTAAAAGTTAATTTGAGGAATTTATTTCCTTCTTAATGCTTTTGAGCCAATCAGTTGTGTTGTGAAAAGGTAGAGTTGGTATACAGAAGATAGCCCTATTTGGTAAAAGACCAAGTCCATATTATACCAAGAGCAGCACAAATAAGCAAAGAGAACAGACAGTCCATCATTACTTCAAGACATGAAGGTCAGTCAATCCGGAAAATGTCAAGATCTTTGAAAAAAATGTCTGGTGCAGTCGCAAAAACCATCAAGCGTTATGATAAAACTGGCTCTCATGAGGACTGCCACAGGAAAGAGTTACCTCTTCTGCAGAGGATAAGTTTATTAGAGTTACCAGCCTTAGAAACTGCAGCCCAAATAAATGCCTCACAGAGTTCAAGTAACAGACACATCTCAACATCAACTGTTCAGAGGAGACTGCGTGAATCAGGCCTTCATGGTCAAATTGCTGCAAAGAAACCACTACTAAAGGACATCAATAAGAAGAAGAGACTTGCTTGGGCCAAGAAACACGAGCAATGAACAGTAGACTAGCGGAAATCTTTAATTTGGTCTGAGTCCAAATTTTTTATTTTTACTTCTAACTGACGTGTCTGTGAGAAGCAGTGTAAGTGAACGGACGATCTCCACATGTGTGGTTCCCACCATGAAGTATGGAGGAGGTGTGATGGTGCTTTGCTTGTCACACTGTCGGTGATGTATTAAGAATTCAAGGCACACATAACCACTTAACCTTTTCCTTCAAGACTGTTGGAAAAACATTCAGGGTGAAGCTGGTTGAGAGAATGCCAAGAGGGGCGGCAGGTAGCCTAGTGGTTAGAGCGTTGGGCCAGTAACTGAAAGGTTGCTAGATCGAATCCTTGAGCTGACAAGGTAAAAATCTGTCGTTCTACCCCTGAACAAGGCAGTTAACCCACTAGGCCATCATTGTAAATCATAACTTGTTCTTAACTGACTTGCCTAGTTAAAAAAAAGTGTGTAAAGCTGTCATCAAGACAAAGGGTGGCAATTTGTTGAAAAAAGTGTTGGTTACCACACGTGTGTTATATCATAGTTTGATGTCTTCACTATTATTTTACAATGTAGAAAATAGTTCAAATAAAGAAAAATTCTTGAATGAGTAGGTGTGTCCAAACTTTGACCGGTATTGTAAATCTGCTTGAAAATCTATGGCAAGATTTGAAAATGGTTGTCTAGCAATGATCAACAACCAATTTGACAGAGCTTGTGAATACTTATGTAAATGAGATATTTCTGTATTTCATTTTCAAGGAATTTGCAAACATTTCTAAACATTTCTTTTCACTTTGTCATTATGGGGTATTGTGTGTAGATTGGTGAGAAAAAAATGCATTTAATCCATTCTGAATTCAAGCTGTAACACAACAAAATGTGGAAGTCAAGAGGTATGAATACTTTCTGAAGGCACAGTGCCTTATAAAAAGCCTAGCTATTTACACTGAATAAAAATAAAATCGCAACATGTAAAGTCTTGGTCCCATGTTTTCGGGAGCTGAAATAAAAAATCCCAGAAATGTTCCATACACACAAAAAGCTAATTTCTCCCAAATTTTGTACACAAATTTGTTTAGATCCCTGATAGTGAGCATTTCTCCTTTGCCAAGATAATCCATCCACCTCACAGGTGTGACTGAGTGTACATTCTGAACCTTGTTTGAAGTCAGTCGGTCACTTGACCAAGGAGCTATTGAAATTAGAATGTTGGAAAAATTAATGTAAAATCGTGTGAGATGAAAAGGGACAAACTAAAAGGTGTGCATTGTCTAGGCCCACTGAGTGTACACTCTGAACCTTGTTTGAGGTCAGTAGGTCACATGACCACGGAGCTAATGAAATTCAAATGTAAAAAAAGTTTGTAATTTGTATATGCTCCCTAACTAATTCAACTAGGAATACAGAATGCTGCTCACATTTCCACGTTTATTAGCTTTGCAAAGCAAATTAATTTCCAAATCGTGAAAAAAAGACCTGTGCAATGTTGTGTGCAATTTTTCCAACATCATGACATTTATTTGGAGTCTGTGACTCAAGTGGTTTGAAAGCTATTGATGTTTGAAAGTGCGAATATCCATTGAATATCCAACCTGAAACTGACTTTACCTCGGTCCTTATAGCAGGGATCATCAACTAAACTCAGCAAAAAAAAAAATGTCCTCTCACTGTCAACTGCGTTTAAATTCAGCAAACTTAACATGTGTAAATATTTGTATGAACATACCAATATTCAAAAACTGAGACATAAACTGAACAAGTTCCACAGACATGTAACTAACAGAAATGTAATAATGTGTCCCTGAACAAAGGGGGGGGGGAGTCAAAATCTAAAGTAACAGTCAGTATCTGGTGTGGCCACCAGCTGCATTAAGTACTGCAGTGCATCTCCTCCTCAAGGACTGCACCAGATTTGCCAGTTCTTGCTGTGAGATGTTACCCCACTCTTCCACCAAGGCACCTGCAAGTTCCCGGACATTTCTGGGGGGAATGGCCCTAGCCCTCACCCTCTGATCCAACAGGTCCCAGACGTGCTCAATGGGATTGTGATCCGGGCTCTTCGCTGGCCATGGCAAAACACTGACATTCCTGTCTTGCAGGAAATCATGCACAGAACGAGCAGTATGGCTGGTGGCATTGTAATGCTAGAGGGTCATGTCAGGATGAGCCTGCAGGAAGGGTACCACATGCGGGAGGAGGATGTCTTCCCTGTAACGCACTGCGTTGAGATTGCCTGCAATGACAACAAGCGCAGTCCGATGATGCTGTGACCCTCCACCTCCAAATCGATCCCGCTCCAGAGTACAGGCCTCGGTGTAACGCTCATTCCTTCGACGATACACGCGAATCAGACCATCACCCCAGGGGCAAAAATCTGATATCAACTTTGGAGGGGACAATTACATGAAATTTTCTCAAGAGCAATTCCTGAGGGGGACACCAAAAGTAGTGCTGTAACACATAGCCTACATTGTAATATGGTAAATGTATATTGAGGAACCAAAGAAATAAGGTGTTTGCCATACTCCTAACTACCGGTACCCAAAACAACACAACTAATCACAACAGCAATACCATTGCCTTTAACAAATCTTAGTTCAGTCACCAGTTTAAGTTGAGAGTGGGGGTATCAATGGCATTTTCCAATAATGCTCCTATTTTACAAGTCAAAAAAATTGAGAACCTTTCATAATGTTGCCAAACAAAGACTCAACAAACTTACCTGAAACTCCCTGTCTCTGCCAGTCTGTCCCTGCATATCTGTCCCCAACTCTGCTGTCTGTGTGCCATCTGTTGCCTGCTCTGCCTAATGACATCATTGTGAAACATTTCCATTAGAATTTCATTTCTTTCTTATGAACATTTTATCAAGTAGTCTTTGAGATATTAGGCTACTAGGGTTCTTACTTTGCGTTTTGGTGTACTGAAAAATACTCTGATGTCCGTCTTTTATTTTTCTGCCATTTTTCTACATGGCTGGCTGGCTACACACACAGTGTGTGTAGGTTATTTACAGTAGGAGATGGGCTTCTATCATCTTATCTTCTATCATTCTATTTGGGCTTCGATCTAAAAGGTAGCTAGCAAATGTGAAACGGATTAAAATGACAAGAGTTGACAGCTGTATGAGTTCACCATTTACACAACATATGCTGCAACCTTTTGTTTGTTTCATATTGGCTGGCTTCCAACAATAGCTGAATTTGCAAAGCTAGCGAGCACCAATTCCGTTTCAGTGGTGTTTGCTATAATCTTTGCTACCCGGGTTAAATAAAGGTGAAATAAAATAAATAAATAAAAGTTCCCTTGCAACAATTTTGCTTTTGCAACGAGACCATTAAATATATTTAAGACAATGGTAGAAGAGAGTGTAGTTCTGTTCAGTTTGGACTTCAGTTTATCGCTAACCTTATCACAGGGACTTTGAAGCACTAACTTACATCATCTGCATGCTGATCTTGGAATAAATTGACGATAGCAAAGATTCCATCTTTGACGACGCCACATAAATGGAATAGGTACTAGCTAGCTTAATAATTAATATTTGCGCGCTAGCTCTGCATATTCAGCTAGTGTGTGTGCGTGATTGACTGGATTAACCTCACGTCAGTTACGTTCATTGAGTGCCTTTCAGACAGTAGACACGACCCCTCTGTTACCTTGCCAACTAAAGAACTGGCAGTGGATCAAACCATTGTGAGGCAAAGGGTGGGGGGGTCGCAATCTTTTGAAACTTAAAAACGCGCTATTAAGTGTCTATAATCAGCACAATTGCTTTCATTGCATATTATTAATATTATTTAAATTACATAGTTATGTTTCAGTGATATATTGGGGGGGACAAATCATATTTTTCCCAGGATGGGGGGGTCATGTCCCCCCCGCCCGCCCCCCCCCCCGGGATTTCCGCCTCTGCATCACCCCTGGTGAGACAAAACCGCGACTCGTCAGTGAACAGCACTTTTTGCCAGTCCTGTCTGGTCCAGCGACGGTGGGTTTGTGCCCATAGGAGACGTTGTTGGGGAATCCTGCCCTATAGCCTCACCCCATCCTATGGCAGCATCCAGCTTCAGCACTAACTTTCAATTGAGACATGAAAGTGAAACATACCGTGTAAGATTCGATTCCCAGGAATGATACGCCCTCTGTTTTACAAAACCGGTTGTTACAAAAACGAGTCGAGTAAACACTCCCCCTCTCGGAGAAGGTACTGGAGCTGGAGGAGGGAATAGACTACTTTTGAAATATATGCATTGCCAATAATTTCATAACCTTTCAACATCCGCAGTGGGCATCAGATAACAGAACATCTTGCTTTTTATTTAAGTTTTATCACTAAATAATAATACACAATGAATAACACGCTGAACCAACATTACGAAGAGAAGGTACGGCCCTGTATCGACCTCATCGACTCCCTGCGCTCCCTTGGCGTAGAGAAGGACCTTGCGCTGCCAGCCATCGCGGTGATAGGGGACCAGAGTTCAGGGAAGAGCTCAGTGCTGGAGGCGCTATCTGGGGTGGCTTTGCCAAGGGGGAGTGGTGAGTGATAATTAGACCTGGACTCATGGATAGACGCACTGGCGTACTTGACACCCCCGCAGCCCCCGCTTATCGATGTGTTTTTTTAAATGTATTTAATAAATCATTTTTACAGTAACACTCCAAAAAGTCATTAATAACCTTATGTACTAGGAAGCTAAGTGTTTGTTTCTTGTGCTTCAGGAATGTGACTGAAAAATGAGTGGAGCTTACTTGTTTCTTGTGCTTCAGGAATGTGACTGAACAATGAGTGGAGCTTACTTAGCCCAATTCTTCTTAGTTTTAGAAGAGAAAACGATCTCTTAGTAGAAGCGACAGTTTCAGGGATGGTATAAACAGTTTGATTGCCGTAGCAACATCAGGGAAACTGGGCAGAGGGGAGTTGTGCTTCAAATAGACTACAGCAGTTCTGCAACATTAGTTCTGCATCTCATTCTACTTCATTGACGGTGTTGTAAACATAGAGGGAGTAAAATGTAGGCAAGCAATAAACATTTCGGAACAACTACTAGTCGAATAAGACATGGGAGTGATGATGAATTGTGTCAAAGAGATGTATTTATAGACTAATACAATCACTATATAAGTTCAAAGATGAAAAAGCCTGGGAGGAGAGATGACTAGAAACGATTCGGTTGACCGTTTTATGTGTGGATTAATTGTCGGAGTAGAGGACCTTGTGCATTTCAGGTAAAATAACAATTCAATGTTTATATCCCAGGACAAATTAGCTAGCAACAGCAAGCTAGCTAAATAGGACAAATTAGCTAGCAAGTGCAAGCTAACTAGCTAGATTGCCATACATGTTTAATGCATTTTGACCTGTCCCCAAATTAATGTCATTGGTTCAGAGTTTGTTTTGACATTTTAACCTGCGTGTCGTGATCATGTTTAGTGTAGGGGGACAAAATAAATGTATGCAAGATAGCGCACGATGGCGCTTGCGCGCAGCAGGTTTGGGTTCCATGTTAGGGTATTTTATGTTACCATTTTATTAAATGTTTATAAATAGCAGCTAAATACGGTATATAGCGATATATAGTAAACTGCATGATCAAACAATCCCAAGTAAACTAGTGTTTTGAGGGTGGACTGACTGTATTATTTGACATTAATAGACTGGTTTAACGCACAACTTTCTATCCAAGCTGGGAGAGAGCGCGAGGGCGGCTTATGTCATGCAGGTTCAGGTAGCCTATACAGGACAGTTGCGTAGCTATATATTGAACACAAAAAATGATTGGTAGCTGATTAGTATGCTGTTGCATCGAATATTTATTTTACAATCTGCAATGTTTGAATGTCCTACCTTACTGAAAAAGTAATTACATAATTGCTAACACTCTAAAAATGACATCATTGCGACACCGTGTATAGCTTTGTGAAATGTTAGACTTAACATGAGAAAATGATGACCAAATAGTCCTACCAATTAACATTTATTTATTAGCTAAAGAAAAGCTAAGACCTGGCACGACAGAAAGCCTATTATCAATTCGATAGGCATGCAGCAGCATAGATATGTAGTAATTCCAGCACCATGGACAGCGATCAGTAGTCTATACCATTTATTTTATTTTATTTCAAGGGAGGTGTGGGGGGCCGTACTCCAACTTTGCAGGTGTCCAGAGAAACTGCTTTATGCCAGTGTGTAGATGTAACATAGTAAACGTAAATCCGGGACATTGCAATTAGTATGATATGGTATGTATGAATTTGTGAACGCCCATTATCCATTTCATATGATACTTTTGGTCATGTAGTGTGTATGTACACCTGCTCGTCGAACATCTCATTCCAAAATCATGGGCATTAATATGGAGTTGGTCCCTATAACAGCCTCCACTCTTCTGGAAAGGCTTTCCACTAGATGTTGGAACATTGCTGCGACGACTTGCTTCCATTCAGCCACAAGAGCATTCGCGAGGACGGGCACTGATGTTGGCCGATTATGCCTGGCTTGCAGTCAGCGTTCCAATTCATCCAAAAGGTGTTCGATGGGTTTGAAGTCAGGGCTCTGTGCAGGCCAGTCAAGTTATTCTACACCGATCTCGACAAACCATTTCTGTATGGACCTCGCTTTGTGCTCGGGGGCATTGTCATGCCCAAACTTGCCACAGAGTCGTCTACAATGTCATTGTATGCTGTAGCATTAAGATTTCCCTTCACTGGAACTAAGGGGCCTAGCCTGAACCATGAAAAACAGTCCCAGACCATTATTCCTCCTCCACCAAACTTTACAGTTGGCACTGTGAATTGGGCAGGCAGCGTTATCCTGGCATCCGTCAAACCCAGATTCGTCTGTCGGACTGCCATATGGTGAAGTGTGATTCATCACTCCAGAGAATGCGTTTTCACTGCTCCAGAGTCCAATGGCAGCGAGCTTTACACCACTCCAATCGACGTTTGGCATTATTCATGGTGATCTTAGGCTTGTGTGCGCCTGCTCAGCCATGGAAGCCCATATCATAAAGCTTCTGATGAAGAGTTCTTGTGCTGACGTTGCTTCCAGAGGCAGTTTGGAACTTGGTAGTGAGCGTTGCAACCGAGGACAGATGTTCCTAGACGTTTCCACTTCACAATAGCAGTAGTTACAGTTGACTGGGGCAGCTCTAGCAGGGCAGAAAATTGACGAACTGACTTGTTGGAAAGGTGGCATCCTATAACGTTGCCACATTGAAAGTCACTGAGCTCTTCAGTAAGTCCATTCTACTGCCAATGTTTGTCTATGGAGAGTGCATGGCGTTGTGCTTGATTTTATACACCTGTCAGAAATGGGTGTGGTTGAAATAGCCAAATCCACTAATTTGAATGGGTGTCCACATACTTTTGTATATATAGTTTATCTTACGAATTGCAATTCATACAGTATGTTACGAATTCCACCCTGACCAACCTCCCTATTGTTTTTGACTTACAGGTGGAATATGCAGAAAGCGCTGCGCCATTTACTGGCTGCTAAAATTCTAAGTTTGCCTAATTTCAGTTTGTGACAAAACAAGCAATGTATGGTGTAGAGAATCATTGAACCATCTAAACAACTGTGAAATATCTTTACAATATCCCAAAATATTGTATTTTCAGCTGTTTGAAGCTGGTGTTCAAAACCGAAAGTAAAAGATACAAAAACTAAAAAGGTGCAAAAACGGGAAGCATAGAAATAGTGCACTTTGAACAGATCTATTGCTTCTTAGACTTGCTTTCAATGAGAATGACAGAACTATAACTCACATTTCAATGTAAATTTGGTCAGGTTGCCCAAAAAGTTACATATGTAACCTTCTGTCTTGTGTAACCATGCCAAACGTCACAATTTCCTCAACTCACCTGTACCCCCCACATTGACTCGGTATCGGTACCCCTTGTATATAGCCTCGTTATTGTCATGTACATTTCTTGTGTTACTTTTTCATTGATTCGATTTTTATTTACTTTAGTTTATTTAGTAAATATTTTATTTACTCTATTTCTTGAACTGCATTGTTGATTAAGGGCTTGTAAGTAAGCATTTCACGGTAAGGTCTACACCTGTTGTATTCTGCACATGTGACAAATTCAATTTGATTTGATATCATACTAATTTGAGTGTCCGGGATATACCTTTACTATGTAGTTTAGCTACTAAATAGTCCTGTGTGGCACAGTTGGTAGAGCATAGCACTTTTATCGGCAGGTTTGTGGGTTTGATTCCTACGGGGGACCAGTACGAAAAAAATAGTGATGCACCGATAATTACATTTTTGGCTGATTCCGATATTTTCCTTGCCAAAAAAACCCGACACCGATAACCGATATTTAACATTTTAGCAGCCTTAAAGCATTCTGGTAGAGTTAATAGTTAACACACACATGGACACAGCAGTCTAAAGCCCTGCATCTCAGTGCAAGAGGCGTCACTACAGTCCCTGATTCGAATCCAGGTTGTATCATATCCGGCCGTGATTGGGAGTTCCATAGGGCTGTGCACAATTGGTCCAGCGTCGTCCGGGTTTGGCCGGGGTTTGGCCGGGTAGGCCGTAATTGTAAATAAGAATTTGTTCTTAACTGACTTGCCTAGTTAAATAAAGGTTACACACACACACACACACACACACACACACACACACCACACTGACCAAAAAGTTATTTTGTTGGCATTTACGTATGTCCCCATTACCAGTAAAACATAATCAAAATCTATTTCTTTCACTTACTTGCTGTGCTGTTCATTGTTCATTTGTTCAGTCGTTTCATTCTCAACCAGGATTTATATGGAATGCCGTTTGGGTCTTTGCTATGGGACGCCATTTGGGTCTTTGCGTGTCAAAAAAGGTACTATTTAACACTATTTGACGTGTCATATAAGCTTGTTAACCAATCAGGACCGGAATATGACTACACGTCACATAATAATTTAACGCATTCATAATTGTTTTACATAGTTATTGCACATTGATTACACTATCACTCGTATTTCATATGTCACAACGATTCATCGATACATATGCTAGTGTAACCGATGTGAAATGGCTAGTTAGTTAGCGGTGGTGCGCGCTAATAGCGTTTCAATCAGTGACGTCACTCGCTCTGAGACTTGAAGTAGGGTTTCCCCTTGCGTCGCAAGGGCCGCTGCTTTTGTGGCGCGATGGGTAACGATGCTTCGTGGGGTGTCAGTTGTTGATGTGTGCAAGGGTCCCTGGTTCGAGCCCGGGTTGGGGCGAAGAGAGGGACGGAACCTACACTGTTACACTACATTGCTGGTAAAATTGTCTTGCGCACCTACAGTGCTGTTCATTAAAAAAAAGCTAGCTAGCTCATGGATGCTAACAATGTTCTTCCCCAAAAACATAGCAAAACGACATAATCTGTTTCAGTAGCTATATAGTTAGCTAGCTAACTATATAGCTAGGTGTCATCATCTAAAATCACCCTAACAGTTTTTATTTAACCCATCGGACCCATCTATGTGTAGCTAGCCTCAATTAAGGATTAGCCACAATAGTGGACTTTGCGGTTAGCCTTCAAAATAAAGTTATGGCATAATTCCACTATTTGTATTCATTTGCATCACTGTCAATGACATAATTTTATTTTGAAGGCAAACCGCAAATTCCACTATTGTGCCTAATCCTTATTGTGGCTACCTTCACAACACATAACCCGGTCTGGTCGAGCCTGACTAGCCAGATGAAGCTAGCTGGCTGCTTATAACAGGGTTAAGTAGTTGGATAGCTATTTATTTTCATGAACTGAAGTTCAGTTTCAATAGGCGAACAACAAGTGGCAACCTAGCTAATACTTACACAAGGATTCCTAAACCATTGCTAAGAATAATGAAAATGACTACAGTTTCTACTGGTCATTGTTTTCAGGCTGGTTGTATTGGTGCTAGCTAACGTTAGGTAATACCAAGCTAAAGCTAGCTACCCCAGAAGTTGCGGTCGGACAAATTATGCTTTATTACCAACGTGGTATTGTAAACACATTGTTCGTGGCCGGTGTTTGCTTGTTTGCAAACTTTTTTGTACAGCTTTGACAGTGCTACTGTATATTTTTTGACACGCAAAGACCCAAATGGCGTCCCATAGTATGTATGTTGTGAAGCTAATAGTATTGACACTATTGCTGTGTAACTCCGGTAGGGCAACATCTGAAAAATAGCGCACTTGGTAGTGTGTACCGGTGCTCGACCAGTTGGCGAAAGCCAACATCCTCCCACGACAGAGAATGGTTGATTGTCAAGGGCAACGAATTCCATTATCTTGGCTTTAATGGATTTCGCCTTTTGAGTTGTCTCGCTGAAATGTTGTTACTCTTTCAAATGACTGCTTGATCCACACAGCAGACATTGTGGACCAGTTTAGTAATGCTGGTTGCACGTGTAGCGCTAAATTTTACGTGGCGTCATTACGTCATGTACCTACGTTATATAGGTATGCACATCAGCTTTGACATCGGTTTTGCACATCAGCGTTAAACTAGACATCTGCCGATACCGATGTTGACATTTTTAGCTAATATCGGCTAATTCCGATATGTTCACCGATATATTGTGCATCCCTAGAAAAATCTATTAAAAAGTATGCACTTGCTACTGTAAATTGCTCTGAATAAGAGTGTCTGCTAAAATGTAAATATGAGACCATGCTGGATAGTTCATGAAACTGAGATCATGATTATTGTTCTCTATGATAAGGAGGGGAATGTAGATCGTTGTCTGTTTGATTTTGTGGATCGGTGTCCGTTCGAAAGTTGTAATTATATTTATTATATTCTATATTATTATTATTTTATTATATATATAATTCTATTATAATTATAAATATTACTATAGTAATTCATTGAAATGTGTGAGCCACCAGAGAGGAAGAGGCGAGGCAAGAGGGATGCCTAGGCCTAAAATCTGTCTTCTCCAGTAGGTGGCGATTTTGTATAGAGGTCAATGAAAATGTGGTTAACAAAAATGGAATAGCTTATTCAGTATGCGTGGCTTATTTGATAGAATATACGTTTTGTGTGCATAGATTGTTAGGAGTGTACTGATAAGTAGGACACATGACATCCCGGCAACTAAGAAAAAAACTTTATTTTGGAATTGCACCCATCACACGCATATCTGCCCTCTTGGCTAGAAGTAATTGCCTTAATTTTGCTGGTCCCATGAGGTCCATAATAAATACAAATAGAAAATGGTCCCACCCAATAATGTATATAAACTTTGGATTGCTGATGCCATGTAGCCTATTGGCCATTGAGAGGCTTGAAGCCACTGGTCAGTCAGCCATATTGGCACTCCTCCATAGGAATGAATGGAATTCTACAGTATTTCCAGTATTTCAATTAAATGTTTCAAGGACAAAATTTTATGTAAAAAAAAACAATAGTTGTGGGACTGTAGCATTAGTAAAAAAAAGGTTTTTTCTTTATTTATACTATTTTCAACATTGTAGAATAATAGTGAAGACATCAAAACTATGAAATAACACATACGGAATCATGTAGTAACCAAAAAAGTGTTAAACAAATCAAAATATATTTTATATTTGAGATTCAAATGAAAGTAGACACCCTTTGCCTTGATGACAGCTTTGCACACTCTTGGCATTCTGTCAACCAGCTTCACCTGTAATACTTTTGCAACAGTCTTGAAGGAGTCCCCACATATGCTGAGCACTTGTTGGCTGCTTTTCCTTCACTCTGCGGTCCAACTCATCCAAAACCATCTCAATTGGGTTGAGGTAGGGTGATTGTGGAGGCCAGGTCTTCTGATGCAGCACTCCATCAGTCCCATTCTTGGTCAAGTAGCCATTACACAGCCTGGAGGTGTGTTGGGTCATTGTCCTGTTGAAAAACAAATGAGAGTCCTACTAAGCCCAAACCAGATAGCATGGCGTAATGCTGCAGAATGGGGTGGTAGCTATGCTGGTTAAGTGTGCCTTGAATTGTAAATAAATCACAGACAGTGTCACTAGCAAAGGACCCCCACACCATCACACTTCTTCCTCCATGCTTCACGGTGGGAACCACATATGCGGAGATCATCCGTTTACCTACTCTGTGTCTCAAATTTGGACCAAAGGACAGATTTCCACCGGTCTAATGTCCATTGCTAGTGTTTCTTGGCCCTTCTTTTTATTGGTGTCTTTAAGTAGTGGTTTCTTTGCAGCAATTCGACCATGAAGGCCTGTTCCACGCAGTCTCCTCTGAACAGTTGATGTTAAGATGTGTCTGTTACTTGAACTCTTTGAAGCATTTATTTGGGCTGCAGTTTCTAATGAATTTATCCTCTGCAGCAGAGGTAACTATCGGTCTTTCTTTCCTGTGCCGGTCCTCATGAGAGCCAATTTCATTTTAGCGCTTGATGGTTTTTGTGACTGCACTTGAAGAAACTTTCAAAGATCTTGACATTTTCCAGATTGACTGACCTTCAAACTTTTAAGTTATATTATGTGAGCAAAACAAACATATCTAAAATAAAAAAATATAAAATCATTTTCCTTAAAGTATGTAAATATATATATATACTTTTAAAATATATTATGTGAGCTAAACATACTAATCTAAAATAAAAATTTTATAAAAACATTATATATATATATATATATATATATATATATATATATATATATATATATACTTTAAGGAAAATGTTTTTCTCTTTTTTTACATTTTAGATTTGTATGTTTAGCTCACATAATATAATTTAAAGTATGCATTAAGGTGTCTGTAATAGAATAAACGTGTCAAAAATGAATGTAGACATGAATAAATGAATTTCTATAGTTTCCAAAATCTTTTTTTACCATGGAGGAGAAGTAGCAAGATGGCTGCGTGGTAACTTCAATACAGCACCCTCTGTCAGTCATTGTGGGTTTATACACATCATTGGTCCCACTGATCTTGCCTCCTCCACTGAGGTATAATAAGAACTGGAGACTGCGTCCGCTTGTTGTTTTCAAGGTAATCTACTCAAGTTTGCATAGGCCGATTCATGGACCCTCTATACCCGGGTTGCCACCGGTTTATAAGGACCAACATCACATGCGCACTAACACTCAGTGCATACAGGGTGCAGAGCGCGCAGCGACGAAGACTAAAGGGGTTATTAGGATATTAACATTTTATATTCATGCTCTGAGATCATGACCCCAGCTAGCCCGGGGAAGTGCTGGTCGGCTTATTTAGCTGTCCACATGCTCTGACAGAGTTGCTGGAGAATGTTCGCTCGATACTGCTGTCTGTTCAGTGTGCACTGAGTGCTAGTGCGCAGGCTTCTTAATCCCAGTAAGAAAGATGGCAGCAACCACGAAACAGTGTATGTGAATGTGAGTAGATTACATTGAAAACAAAGCTTGGCCATCGTGGAGGCAGTCTCTAGTTCTTATTATGCCTCAGTGCATGACATAGAGAACAGGGAGTGGATTACCTAAAGATACTAGTACCCAGGCTAACTGCTTTCCATTTTTGAAGACATTTATTTTCATTGTTAGAGATGCCACTTGACCACCTAACCCAAACCCTTACCCTAAACCATGTGCGTATCCTTACCCCAATCCCACCCCTTACCCTAAACAGGGTTCATATCCTTACCCCAATCCCACCCCTTACCCTAAACAGGGTTCATATCCTTACCCCAATCCCACCCCTTACCCTAAACAGGGTTCATATCCTTACCCCAATCCCACCCCTTACCCTAAACAGGGCTCATATCCTTACCCCAATCCCACCCCTTACCCTAAACAGGGTTCATATCCTTACCCCAATCCCACCCCTTACCCTAAACAGGGTTCATATCCTTACCCCAATCCCACCCCTTACCCTAAACAGGGTTCATATCCTTACCCCAATCCCACCCCTTACCCTAAACAGGGTTCATATCCTTACCCCAATCCCACCCCTTACCCTAAACAGGGTTCATATCCTTACCCCAATCCCACCCCTTACCCTAAACAGGGTTCATATCCTTACCCCAATCCCACCCCTTACCCTAAACAGGGTTCATATCTGTATGGTTGCATCATTTGTGGGAGACGACATGTTTACTGTTGCCTTGTTTATTTATAAATATCAGTCTCAAATAGGTTGAAAAAGCCTATATTGCCTATATTGATTTGATTATCATTTGATCTCTAATTTCACTTGGTAATTAAATATTGGACAATTTAATTTTCATTAAAAGTAATTTATTTCTGGTTGCTTTAGTTGATGTATTAGCGTAGCCTCTTCTGTAGCTTGTCAACTATGTGTCTGTCGATCCCGGTTCTCTCCACTCTGCACAGGCCATACAAACGCTTCACACCGCGTGGCCGCTGCCACTCTAACCTGGTGGTCCCAGCGCGCACGACCCACGTGGAGTTCCAGGTCTCCGGCAGCCTCTGGAACTGCCGGTCTGCGGCCAACAAGGCTGAGTTCATCTCAGCCTATGCTACCCTCCAGTCCCTAGACTTCCTGGCGCTGACGGAAACATGGATCACCACAGATAACACTGCTACTCCTACTGCTCTCTCCTCGTCTGGCCACGTGTTCTCGCATACCCCTAGAGCATCGAGCCAGCGGGGTGGTGGCACTGGAATCCTCATCTCTCCCAAGTGGACATTCTCTCTTTCTCCCCTGACCCATCTGTCTATCTCCTCATTTGAATTCCATGCTGTCACAGTTACCAGCCCTTTCAAGCTTAACATCCTCATCATTTATCGCCCTCCAGGTTCCCTTGGAGAGTTCATCAATGAGCTTGACGCCTTGATAAGTTCCTTCCCTGAGGATGGCTCACCTCTCACAGTTCTGGGTGACTTTAACCTCCCCACGTCTACCTTCGACTCATTCCTCTCTGCCTCCTTCTTTCCACTCCTCTCCTCTTTTGACCTCACCCTCTCACCTTCCCCCCCTACTCACAAGGCAGGCAATACGCTTGACCTCATCTTTACTAGATGCTGTTCTTCCACTAATCTCATTGCAACTCCTCTCCAAGTCTCCGACCACTACCTTGTATCCTTTTCCCTCTCGCTCTCATCAAAAACTTCTCACTCTGCCCCTACTCGGATGGTATTGCGCCGTCCCAACCTTCGCTCTCTCTCTCCTGCTACTCTCTCCTCTTCCATCCTATCATCTCTTCCCTCTGCTCAAACCTTCTCCAACCTATCTCCTGATTTTGCCTCCTCAACCCTCCTCTCCTCCCTCTCTGCATCCTTTGATTTTCTCTGTCCCCTATCCTCCAGGCCGGCTCGGTCCTCCCCTCCTGCTCCGTGGCTCGACGACTCACTGCGAGCTCACAGAACAGGGCTCCGGGCAGCCGAGCGGAAATGGAGGAAAACTCGCCTCCCTGCGGACCTCGCATCCTTTCACTCCCTCCTCTCTACATTTTCCTCTTCTGTCTCTGCTGCTAAAGCCACTTTCTACCACTCTAAATTCCAAGCATCTGCCTCTAACCCTAGGAAGCTTTTTGCTACCTTCTCCTCCCTCCTGAATCCTCCTCCCCCTCCCCCCCCCCCCCCCTCCTCCCTCACTGCGGATGACTTCGTCAACCATTTTGAAAAGAAGGTTGACGACATCCGATCCTCGTTTGCTAAGTCAAGCGACACCGCTGGTCCTGCTCACACTGCCCTACCCTGTGCTTTGACCTCTTTCTCCCCTCTCTCTCCAGATGAAATCTCGCGTCTTGTGACGGCCGGCCGCCCAACAACCTGCCCACTTGACCCTATCCCCTCCTCTCTTCTCCAGACCATTTCCGGAGACCTTCTCCCCTACCTCACCTCGCTCATCAACTCATCCTTGACCGCTGGCTACGTCCCTTCCGTCTTCAAGAGAGCGAGAGTTGCACCCCTTCTGAAAAAACCTACACTCGATCCCTCCGATGTCAACAACTACAGACCAGTATCCCTTCTTTCTTTTCTCTCCAAAACTCTTGAACGTGCCGTCCTTGGCCAGCTCTCCTGCTATCTCTCTCAGAACGACCTTCTTGATCCTAATCAGTCAGGTTTCAAGACTGGGCATTCAACTGAGACTGCTCTTCTCTGTGTCACGGAGGCTCTCCGCACTGCTAAAGCTAACTCTCTCTCCTCTGCTCTCATCCTTCTAGACCTATCTGCTGCCTTTGATACTGTGAACCATCAGATCCTCCTCTCCACCCTCTCCGAGCTGGGCATCTCCGGCGCGGCCCACGCTTGGATTGCGTCCTACCTGACAGGTCGCTCCTACCAGGTGGCGTGGCGAGAAGCTGTCTCCGCACCACGTGCTCTCACCACTGGTGTCCCCCAGGGCTCTGTTCTAGGCCCTCTCCTATTCTCGCTATACACCAAGTCACTTGGCTCTGTCATATCCTCACACGGTCTCTCCTATCATTGCTATGCAGACGACACACAATTAATCTTCTCCTTTCCCCCTTCTGACAACCAGGTGGCGAATCGCATCTCTGCATGTCTGGCAGACATATCAGTGTGGATGACGGATCACCACCTCAAGCTGAACCTCGGCAAGACGGAGCTGCTCTTCCTCCCGGGGAAGGACTGCCCGTTCCGTGATCTCGCCATCACGGTTGACAACTCCCTTGTGTCCTCCTCCCAGAGTGCTAAGAACCTTGGCGTGATCCTGGACAACACCCTGTCG
Source organism: Salmo trutta (assembly GCF_901001165.1). Lineage (NCBI taxonomy): Eukaryota > Metazoa > Chordata > Actinopteri > Salmoniformes > Salmonidae > Salmo > Salmo trutta. The sequence continues at coordinate 24,447,302 of NC_042970.1, read as the reverse complement.
TTCTCCACTAACATCAAGGCGGTGACCCGATCCTGTAGGTTCATGCTCTACAACATTCGCAGAGTACGACCCTGCCTCACACAGGAAGCGGCACAGGTCCTAATCCAGGCACTTGTCATCTCCCGTCTGGATTACTGCAACTCGCTGTTGGCTGGGCTCCCTGCCTGTGCCATCAAACCCCTACAACTCATCCAGAACGCCGCAGCCCGTCTGGTGTTCAACCTTCCCAAGTTCTCTCACGTCACCCCGCTCCTCCGCTCTCTCCACTGGCTTCCAGTTGAAGCTCGCATCCGCTACAAGACCATGGTGCTTGCCTACGGAGCTGTGAGGGGAACGGCACCTCCGTACCTTCAGGCTCTGATCAGGCCCTACACCCAAACAAGGGCACTGCGTTCATCCACCTCTGGCCTGCTCGCCTCCCTACCTCTGAGGAAGCCCAGTCAAAACTGTTCGCCGCTCTGGCACCCCAATGGTGGAACAATCTCCCTCACGATGCCAGGACAGCGGAGTCAATCACCACCTTCCGGAGACACCTGAAACCCCACCTCTTTAAGGAATACCTGGGATAGGATAAAGTAATCCTTCTAACCCCCCCCCCCCCCCCTTTAAAGGATTTAGATGCACTATTGTAAAGTGTTTGTTCTACTGGATATTATAGGTGAATGCACCAACTTGTAAGTCGCTCTGGATAAGAGCGTCTGCTAAATGACTTAAATGTAAATGTAAATGTATGGGCTTTTGTACAGTTTCATTTGATCCCACTCTCTCTAACTCCTCCTCCTCTGTCAACTCTGACAGGTATTGTAACACGATGCCCTCTCGAGCTGAAGATGAAGAGGAAGAAAGAAGGAGAGGAATGGCACGGAAAAATCAGCTACCAAGACCATGAGGAGGAGATTGAGGACCCCTCTGATGTGGAGAAGAAAATTCGTGAAGGTGTGGTCATTGGTCTGCTGATCATGGCAAAGAAGAAAGTCTCTAAAGTCTTATCTATGTTCTCTACTCCATAAGAGAGCACACCCATAAGTATTAAATACCTAAATGCCAATAAAAAGATAACTTGATCCACTTTACTATTGTGCTGTTGGAACCCTGGTGGTTTTTAGCAACGGTGTTCTGTATTCTTATTCCTCCCTCCAGCCCAGGATGAAATGGCAGGTGTGGGGGTGGGTATCAGTGATGACCTCATCAGCCTGGAGATTGGCTCCCCAGACGTCCCAGACCTCACACTCATCGACCTGCCAGGCATCGCCCGGGTAGCTGTCAAGGGTCAACCTGAGAACATTGGTGAACAGGTATACCCTTCCACCCCACCCCCAATGTTAGTGGGAAAACACTGTGCATTTTTAACCCCAGTTTTAGAACAGAAACCAAGTCCCCCCACAACATGTTATGTATAATAATTTTTGACATTTTCAGATTAAGAGACTGATACGGAAATTCATCATGAAGCAAGAAACAATCAATTTGGTGGTTGTGCCATGCAACGTTGACATTGCAACCACAGAGGCTTTGAAGATGGCACAAGAGGTGGACCCTGAAGGGGAAAGGACATTAGGTATTCCCCCTTTTATTATTCACTAAACTATTATCGACCATGTTGACTTTAATGAGTTAGACTTGTGTGTGTTTCCCATTGAACAGGCATCCTGACCAAGCCTGACCTGGTAGACAAAGGCACAGAAGAGACGGTGGTGGACATAGTTCATAATGAGGTTATCCACCTGACTAAGGGCTACATGATAGTCAAGTGCAGGGGCCAGAAGGAGATCATGGAGCGAGTCTCACTGACCGAGGCCACAGAGAGGGAGAAGGCTTTCTTCAAAGAGCACGCTCATCTCAGGTTGGTCCTCTTGGCTGATGTGTGCCTCAGATTTGATACAATACGATCTATTTTATAGATTTTTCAATAAAGTTTGTACCTGTGTGGTAACCAAACTATTTGTGAAGTTGTGAGAAAAATAAATGCTGTCATTTGTGCAGCACACTATATGATGAGGGCCATGCCACCATCCCTAAACTGGCAGAGAAATTAACTATTGAACTGGTGCATCATATTGAGGTATATTCTTCTTCCATTACATGTTACTGCACAACATCCTATACATTTGTTACTGAGTGACTGTTGCCATAACCCATGATTGCGTTGTGCCCTTTAGAAATCCCTGCCTCGTCTAGAAGAGCAGATTGAGGCAAAGCTGGCAGAGACACATGCCGAGCTGGAAAGATATGGTACCGGGCCACCTGAGGACTCGGCAGAGAGGCTGTATTTCCTAATTGATGTGAGTCCCCCAGCCTGCAACCCCCAGATTATTTAGTTACCCTCTCTTTCACTCTGCTTTGGCCTTGACCCTTGACACAAATTCACAACAGCCATTTTAGTGTTTGTTAGGAAAATTGGACAATTCTGGAAATAATTTGAAAGTTGATAACATTTTATATCCATAGCTTTTTCTCTTTCTATCCATCGATCCCTCTCCATGTATCAAACAACTTATTTGTCTGTGTTTCAGAAAGTGACTGCATTCACCCAGGATGCCATTAACCTGAGCACTGGGGAGGAGCTGAAAAGCGGAGTTCGTCTCAACGTCTTTTCCACACTCAGAAAAGAGTTTGGGAAGTGGAAGTTACACCTGGATCGCTCTGGAGAAAACTGTCAGTATACTATTATCACACACCCATCGAAAACAGTGGCTCATTTCAGCGAGCTAGATAACAAATAATAGCTATATGAATTGAGATTTCTGTACCAAATTTGTATTCAGCATGGAAGGCTTATACACTTGCTTATTTAGTGTAATGCAACATAATGACATCCTTTGTATATTGCAGTTAACCAGAGGATCGAGGGAGAAGTGGCTGATTATGAGAAGACGTACCGTGGAAGGGAGCTCCCAGGGTTCATCAACTACAAGACCTTTGAGGTGATGGTGAAAGACCAGATCAAACAACTGGAGGAACCAGCAGTCAAGAAACTAAAGGAGATTTCAGGTACAGTACATGTTTGAGAAGGTTCTTTTTTTTACCTATACTAAAACCCAGTTAGTGTTTTTATTTAATATGGGGGCCCTATTTGCCAAACTATGAAGCCAAAATGATTTATGTATATTTTCCATCCAAGAATGTAATCTATCTTTGAGTCCAGTGTCACAGTGATGTTCTGGTGTTTCTTCCCTTCTCTAGATGCCGTTAGGAAGGTGTTCTTACTGCTGGCTCAGAGCAGCTTCATTGGATTTCCTAACCTCCTGAAATCAGCAAAGGTATATCTCACACCATGCAATATTAATGTCACCATTTATCCCTGATATTCCCACAGTTGGTCATCAACCTGTATGTGAATGAGATGGCTGACATGCACCAACTACATTTATCCCCTGTTGAATGACTGAGTTGTGTTTTGTTAACTACAGACAAAGATTGAGGCCATTAAGCAGGTGAATGAGTCTACGGCTGAGTCCATGTTGAGGACTCAGTTCAAGATGGAGCTGATAGTGTACACACAGGACAGCACCTACAGCCACAGTCTGAGTGAGAGGAAGAGGGAGGAGGAGGAGGAGGACGAAGACCAATCCTTTTCTGAGATAAGGAGTACGATCTTTTGCACAGACAACCATGCCACCTTACAGGAGATGATGCTGCATCTCAAGTCATATTACTGGGTAAGTACTGTGTAAATCACCATCTTAGATGCTGGCCTAACACCCTAAACAAGAACCTACCTGTATTTCCACTAGCTCTTTAGACTAGGGATGAGAGGGCACTAACTCAGAGATTGAATGGAACTGCTGACTCTTAAACTAATTTCTTCACCAATTCCCTGAAAGCTAGATTATATTAGTGCATGTAAATGTACTATAACATTATACAATTCAGAGTGTGTGTGAACCATCCATTGTCAGGGAACTAAAACTTGAATTGGACAAAAGGGATGTTAGATCACTATATCTATTGATGTCTGTCATTTTAATAATAGGTGTTTTGTCTTGTCTGTCTCTTTATCTTTGCCAGATTGCCAGTCAGCGTTTGGCTGATCAGATTCCCATGGTGATCCGCTACCTGGTTCTGCAGGAGTTTGCTTCCCAGCTGCATAGGGAGATGCTTCAGACTCTGCAGGAGAAGGACAACAACGAGCAGCTGCTGAAGGAGGACTTCGACATCGGCAGCAAGAGGGCTGCACTGCAGAGCAAGCTCAAACGTCTGATGAAGGCACGCAACTACCTAGTGGAGTTCTAGTATGGACAGCTGCTTGTTAACATTTAGGATGGTCTTGACTAATGCCAGATGGATTGGTCAATGGAAGTAGACCTACGGGTGTGTTGCAGTGGGGTTTGGTGTAGATTCTGTGATCTCAGTTCATTACATAGTAAATATAATAGAAGTTACTATGCAATCAAGTTCTTTGTTATCCTTTTTTGTTGATAATATTAAACTCAAATGCCTGATGAACGCAAGCAGCTAGCCTGTCAGGTGGAGTGGGAACCTGCCTGATAACATTTGGGAACAGAGAAGAAAGTGCAATCATTTTATTGTTAGGCAATATATAACTTGTGGTTTATATTTCTGCAAAGTCACTTTTTATTGTTATGGTGTCACCTTTTTAACATGTCTGGATGGTGGGCCTATGGACCGCTGAACATCAACTAATGGCCTCACAGTTTGGGTTGATCTATGTTAAACCAAGTTGTATTTTTTTATAATTTCTTTAAAAACATTTAAGCCAAATTAAAAATGTGTGAAGAAAAAAAACACATGTTGAACTGTCAAATTTTAATGCGCTCTATATGAGGCCTCTCAATCTGAAGTAGAAATGTTCTGGTGAAACAGGTCCATCTACTGGTCTAGCCTAGGAATGACGCCATGACTCACCCGTCGTTTTGTGCCCATTAAAGGAAAATGAGTCGAGTGCTGAGGAGTGTTTCTATCTGTAATAAAGCCCTTTTGTGGGGAAAAACACATTCTGATTGACTGGGCCTGGCTCCCTAGTGGGTGGAGGCCCACCCAAGGCTGCACCCCTGCCCAGTACATTTTCAAAATTAGTCCCTGGCTGTCATCAAATCAAAGTTTATTGGTCACATACCCTGAATACAGGAAGTAAACGTTGTAGCGAAATGTTCTCCTCAAAACTGAAATCAAATCAAATGTATTTATATAGCCCTTCTTATATCAGCTGATATCTCAAAGTGCTGTACAGAAACCCAGCCTAAAACCCCAAACAGCAAGCAATGCAGGTGTAGAAGCACGGTGGCTAGGAAAAACTCCCTAGAAAGGCCAAAACCTAGGAAGAAACCTAGAGGAACCAGGCTATGAGGGGTGGCCAGTCCTCTTCTGGCTGTGCCGGGTGGAGATTATAACAGAACATGGCCAAGATGTTCAAATGTTCATAAATGACCAGCATGGTCAAATAATAATAATCATAGTAGTTGTCGAGGGTGCAACAAGTCAGCAACTCAAGAGTAAATGTCAGTTGGGTTTTTCATAGCCAATCTTTGAGAGTATCTCTATCGCTCCTGCGATCTCTAGAGAGTTGAAAACAGCAGGTCTGGGGCAGGTAGCACGTCCGGTGAACAGGTCAGGGTTCCATAGCTGCAGGCAGAACAGTTGAAACTGGAGCAGCAGCATGGCCAGGTGGACTGGGGACAGCAAGGAGTCATCATGCCAGGTAGTCCTGAGGCATGGTCCTAGGGCTCAGGTCCTCCGAGAGAGAGAAAGAAAGAAAGAGAGAAAGAGAGAATTAGAGAGATGTCACGTCCTGGCCAGTATAAGGGTTAATTAGTATTGTAGTTTGGTCAGGACGTGGCAGAGGGTATTTGTTTTATGTGGTTCTGGGTGTTGTATGAGTTAGGAGGGCATTTGATTTAGTATTCCGGGGTTTTGGGCACTGGGTGAGTTTCATGAATTCAATGTTGAGTCTAGTGTGTCTGTTTCTATGTTTGGATTCATTGGGGTTGGGACTCTCAATTGAAGGCAGGTGTTGTCTATTTGCCTTTGATTGAGAGTCCCATATATGTGGGTGTGTTTGTGTTTGTCTTTTGTGGGAGATTGTTCTGTGTTGAGCCTTAGGCTGTGCCAGACTGTTTTGTTGTTCGTGGTTTCGTTTTTTTTGTTATTTTTGTATGTTCATTTTGGAGTTTAATAAATGTTCAAAATGAACAACTGCATGCCTGCTGCGTTTTGGTCCTCCTTCACTGACGACAACCTTGACAAGAGAGCATATTTAAATTCACACAGGACACCAGATAAGACAAGAGAAATACTCCAGATGTAACAGACTGACCATAGCCCCCCGACACATAAACTACTGCAGCATAAATACTGGAGGCTGAGACAAGAGGGGTCAGGAGACACTGTGGCCCCATCCGATGATACCCCCGGACAGGGCCAAACAGGCAGGATATAACCCCACCCACTTTGCCAAAGCACAGCCCCCACACCACTATGGGGATATCTCCAACCACCAACTTACCATCCTGAGACAAGGCCGAGTATAGCCCACAAAGATCTCCGCCACGGCACAACCCAAGGGGGGGCACCAACCCAGACAGGAAGACCACGTCAGTGACTCAACCCACTCAAGTGACGCACCCCTCCTAGGGACGGCATGGACGAACACCAGTAAGCCAGTGACTCAGCCCCTGTAATAGGGTTAGAGGCAGAGAATCCCAGTGGAGAGAGGGGAACTGGCCACGCAGAGACAACAAGGGCGGTTCGTTGCTCCAGAGCCTTTCCGTTCACTTTCACACTCCTGGGCCAGACTACACTTAATCATAGGACCTACTGAAGAGATGAGTCTTCAGTAAAGACTTAAATGTTGAGACTGAGTCTGTGTCTCACATGGGTAGGCAGACCATTCCATAAAAATGGAGCTCTATAGGAGAAAGCCCTGCCTCCAGCTGTTTGCTTAGAAATTCTAGGGACAATTAGGAGGCCTGTGTCTTGTGACCGTAGTGTATGTGTAGGTATGTACGGCAGGACCAAATCGGAAAGATAGGTAGGAGCAAGCCCATGTAATGCTTTGTAGGTTAGCAGTAAAACCTTGACATCAGCCCTTGCCTTAACAGGAAGCCAGTGTAGGGAGGCTAGCACTGGAGTAATATGATCAAATTTTTTGGTTCTAGTCAGGATTCTAGCAGCCGTATTTAGCACTAACTGAAGTTTATTTAGTGCTTTATCCTGGTAGCCGGAAAGTAGAGCATTGCAGTAGTCCAACCTAGAAGTAACAAAAGCATGGATTCATTTTTCAGCATCATTTTTGGACAGAAAGTTTCTGATTTTTGCAATGTTACGTAGATGGAAAAAAGCTGTCCTTGAAACAGTCTTGGTATGTTCTTCAAAAGAGAGATCAGGGTCCAGAGTAACGCCGAGGTCCTTCACAGTTTTATTTGAGAGAACTGTACAACCATCCAGATGAACTGTCAGATTCAACAGAAGATCTCTTTGTTTCTTGGGACCTAGAACAAGCATCTCTGTTTTGTCCGAGTTTAAAAGTAGAAAGTTTGCAGCCATCCACATCCTTATGTCTGAAACACAGGCTTCTAGCGAGGGCAATTTTGGGGCTTCACCATGTTTCATTGAAATGTACAGCTGTGTGTCATCCGCATAGCAGTGAAATTGAACGTTATGTTTTCGAATGACATCCCCAAGAGGTAAAATATATAGTGGTCCTAAAACGGAACCTTAAGGAACACCGACATTTACAGTTGATTTGTCAGAGGACAAACCATTCACAGAGACAAACTGATATCTTTCCGACAGATAAGATCTAAACCAGGCCAGAACTTGTCCATGTAGACCAATTTGGGTTTCCAATCTCTCCAAAAGAATGTGGTGATCGATGGTATCAAAAGCAGCACTAAGATCTAGGAGCACGAGGACAGATGCAGAGCCTCGGTCTGACGTCATTAAAAGGTCATTTACCACCAGTCTCAGTGCTATAATGGGGTCTAAAACCAGACTGAAGTGTTTCGTATACATTGTTTGTCTTCAGGAAGGCAGTGAGTTGCTGCGCAACAGCTTTTTCTAACATTTTTGAGAGGAATGGAAGATTCGATATAGGCCGATAGTTTTTTATAATTTCTGGGTCACTTTTAGTGAGTTTGGTACACATCCGGTGGATAGAGAGACGTTTATTATGTTCAACATAGGAGGGCCAAGCACAGGAAGCAGCTCTTTCAGTAGTTTAGTTGGAATAGGGTCCAGTATGCAGCTTGAAGGTTACACATGTACAGTACCAGACAAAAGTTTGAATACACCTACTCATTCAAGGGTTTTTCTTTATTTGTACTATTTTCTACATTGTAGAATAATAGTGAATACATCATAACTATGAAATAACAAATATGGAATCATGTAGTAACCAAACAACTGTTAAACATATCAAAATATATTTTATATTTGAGATTCTTCAAAGTAGCCACCCTTTGCCTTGATGACAGCTTTGCACACTCTTGGCATTCTCTCAACCAGCTTCATGAGGTCTTCACCTGGAATGAATTTCAATTTACAAGTGTGCTTTGTTAAAACTTAATTTGTCGAATGTTTTTCTTTCTTGGAGCCAGTCAGTTGTGTTGGGACAAGGTAGGGCTGGTATACAGAAGATAGCCGTATTTGGTAAAAGACCAAGTCTCCATTTTGGCAAGAACAGCTCAAATAAGCAAAGAGAAATGACAGTCCATCATTACTTTAAGACATGAAGGTCAGTCAATATGGAACATTTGAAGAACTTTTAAAGTTTCTTCAAGTCCAGTCGCAAAACCCATCAAGCGCTATGATATAACTGGCTCTCACGAGGACCGCCACAGGAAAGGTAGACCCAGAGTTACCTCTGCTGTAGAGGATAAATTCCTTAGGGTTACCAGCCTCAGATTGCAGCCCAAATAAATGCTTCACAGAGTTCAAGTAACAGACAAACTTCAACTGTTCAGAGGAGACTGCGTGAATCAGGCTTTCATGGTCAAATTGCTGCAAAGAAACCACTACTAAAGGATAGCAATAAGAAGAAGACACTTGATTGGGCTAAGAAACACGAGCAATGGACATTAGACTGGTGTAAATCTGTCCTTTGGTCTGCTGAGTCCAAATTAGAGATTTTTGGTTCCAACCTCTGTCTTTGTGAGATGCAGAGTAGGTGAATGGATGATCTGCGCATCTGTGGTTCCCACCGTGAAGCATGGAGGTATCAGGAATCAAGGTAAGACCCAGAACCAGACCGTGTCTAAGTAACAACGTTTATTACAGCAACAGGGGCAAAGGAACAGGACGGCAGGCAGGCTCAGGATCAGGTAAGGCAAAGGTCGGTAATCCAGAGGTGGGGCAAAGAAAAAGCCACATCTCAGACTGGCCAATAAAAATAAAATATTAAGATAGGCAAAAGAACACAGACACTGGACAGAGTAACTCTGCCTAGAAGGCCAGCATCCAGGAGTCGCATCTTCACTGTTGATGTTGAGACTGGTGTTTTGCGGGTACTATTTAATGAAGCTGCCAGTTGAGGACTTGTGAGGCGTCTGTTTCTCAAACTAGACACTCTAATGTACTTGTCCTCTTTCTCAGTTGTGCACCGGGGCCTCCCACTCCTCTTTCTATTCTGGTTAGAGACAGTTTGCCCTGTTCTGTGAAGGGAGTAGTACACAGCGTTGTACGAGATCTTCAGGTTCTTGGCAATTTCCTGCATGGAATATCCTTCATTTCTCAGAACAAGAATAGACTGGCCAGTTTCAGAAGAAAGTTCTTTGTTTCTGGCCATTTTGAGCCTGTAATTGAACCCACAAACGCTGATGCTCCAAATATGGGCGGCAGTGTAGCCAAGTGGTTAGAGTGTTGGCCTAGTAACAGAAAGGTTGCAAGTTCGAATCTGCGAGCTGACATGGTACAAATCTGTCATTCTGCCCCTGAACAAGACAGTTAACCCACTATTCCTAGGCTGTCATTGAAAATAAGAATTTGTTCTTAACTGACTTGCCTAGTTAAATAAAGGTAAAATACTCAACTAGTCTAAAGAAGGCCAGTTTTATTGCTTCTTTAATCAGAACAACAGTTTTCAGCTGTGCTAACATAATTGCAAAAGTGTTTTCTAATGATCAATTAGCCTTGTAAAATTGTAAACTTGGATTAGCTAACACAACGTGCCATTGGAACACAGGAGTGATGGTTGCTGATAATGGGCCTCTCTATGCCTATGTTGTTTCCAGCTACAATAGTCATTTACAACATTAACAATCTCTACACTGTATTTCTAATCAATTTGATGTTACTTTAATGGACAAAAATGAGATTTTCTTTCAAAAACAAGGACATTTCTAAGTGACCCCAAACTTTTGAATGGTAGTGTACAGTATATCACTGTAATATCTGCATACATTTGAACTTCAGACCCAGTACAGACAGAAGGCAGATCATTAATGTACAGGCTGATCAGGAGGGGCCCCAGTATTAAACATTGGGGCACGCCCACATCATAGCTTAGAGTGGGCGACGGCTCATTGCTCACTCTGACACACTGGGTTCTGCCTTCAAGGTATGATTTCATCCATCTCAAGGCATCGGGGGAAAAGTTGAACTTGAACAATTTTGTGATGAGTACCTCATGGTTAACAGTATCAAAAGCTTTCCTTAGGTCTAGAAATAAAGCCCCAACAACGCCGCCTTTGTTCATCTTGGACTTCACATTTTCCAGAAGAAAGCAGTTGGCCGTTGCTGTGGAGTCTTATGCTCTGAAGCCAAACTGCATGGAGTGTAATGTGAAGGGGCTGTTGTTGAGGTGGGCAATCAGATGCTCTGCTACACACATTTCAGCAACCTTCGACACCACATGTAGTATACTAATGGGCTTGTAGTTACTCCTTCCATCTCATATTGCTCAAATAAACATCAAACCTGGTTTCAAAAAACAGATAAAGCAACACCTCGCGGCACAACGTCTCTCCCCTATTTGACCTAGATAGTTTGTGTGTATGCATTGAAATGTAGGTTACATGTGCCTTTACAAAAAATTAGTAAACTCAGCAAAAAAAAGAAACATCCCTTTTTCAGGACCCTGTCTTTCAAAGACAATCCAAATAACTTCACATATCTTCATTGTAAAGGGTTTTAATACTGTTTCCCATGCTTGAACCATAAACAATTAATGAACCTGCACCTGTGGAACGGTCGTTAAGACACTAACAGCTTACAGACGGTAGGCAATTAAGGTCACAGTCATGAAAACTTATGACACTAAAGAGGCCATTCTATTGACTCTGAAAAACACCAAAAGAAAGATGTCCAGGGTCCCTGCTCATCTGCTTGAACGTGCCTTAGCCACACTGCAAGGAGACAGGACGGACAGCTGATCGTCCTCGCAGTGGCAGACCGTGTGTAACAACACCTGCACAGGATCGGCACATCCGAACATCACACCTGCGGGACAGGTAAGGATGGCAACAACAACTGCCCAAGTTACACCAGAAACGCACAATCCCGCAATCAGTGCTCAGACTGTCCGCAATAGAATGAGAGAAGCTGGACTGAGGGCTTGTAGGCCTGTTGTAAGGCAGGTCCTCACCAGACATCACCGGCAACAACGTCGCCTATGGGCACAAATCCACCATCGCTGGACCAGACAGGACTGGCAAAAAGTGCTCTTCACTGACGAGTCGCAGTTTTGTCTCACCAGGGGTGATGGTCGGATTCACATTTATCATCGAAGGAATGAGTATTACACCGAGACCTGTACTCTGGAGTGAGATGGATTTGGAGATGGAGGGTCCGTCATGGTCTGGGGCGGTGTGTCATAGCATTAGCGGACTGAGCTTGTTGTCATTGCAGGCAATCTCAACGCTGTGCGTTACAGGGAAGACATCCTCCTCCCTCTTGTGGTACCCTTCCTGCAGGCTCAACCTGCAGCATGACAATGCCACCAGCCATACTGCTCGTTCTGTGCATGATTTTCTGCAAGACAGGAATGTCAGTGTTCTGCCATGGCCAGCGAAGAGCCCGGATCTCAAGGGGGATCGAAGGGTGAGCGCTAGGGCCATTCCCCCCAGAAATGTCTGGGAACTTGCAGGTGCCTTGGTGGAAGAGTGGGGTAACATCTCACAGCAAGAACTGGCAAATCTGGTGCAGTCCATGAGGAGGAGATGCACTGCAGTACTTAATGCAGCTAGTGTCCACACCAGATACTGACTGTTACTTTTGATTTTGACCCTCCCCCCCTTTGTTCAGGGACACATTATTCAGTTTCTGTTTGTCACATGTCTGTGGGACTTGTTCAGTTTATGTCTCAGTTGTTGAATCTCGTGATGTTCATACAAATTCTTACACATGTTAAGTTTGCTGAAAATAAACGCAGTTGACAGTGAGAGGATGTTTCTTTTTTTCTGAGTTCATGTAGTTCTGTCTTTGAGTTGTTCTTGTCTATTGATGTTCTGTATTATGTCATTCTGTATTGTGTTTAGTGTTTTGTGTGGACCCCAGGAAGAGTCGCTGCTGCTTTTGCAACAGCTAATGGGATCCTAATAAAATACCAAATGCTTGCAGTTAGCCACTGATTCCTTCCAAACCACTCATTGTTAAATTTGCGATTTCCAACTTGTGTAATGTTTATGTCCAATGGCCGATGAGCACTGATATATTTCATCTATAATTTCTCTTCATAATTTGAACAGGATTGAAAAGGATTTGCCAGTAGATGGTCGACTTGATTCATGATGATGACTGCTAGCTTGCTAGCTATGATTTTGAAAGTATGATGTTGACATAATCAGTCCAATCAAAGCTGCGGTAGATATAACGTGATTTGCCATTTTCTTTCTGTGGCCAATGACCTTGAGTCCCCTTGGATGGGCACTTCTAATATAGCTTTATGGCAGCAACCATGTGGCTTGAATTTTGCTTGCGTCCCCATGAGTGACAGAACACTGAGCCAATCCCGGCGCAACTAGAGAACCAACCCCTACACTCCGTATTTTCCGCAGGCTGCCCCATCACAAAAAGCACTGAGCTAGGCTGAAACACCTGCATTTTGGAGCTGCCTTACTCAAGAAAGCAACAAAAAAGAGACCATGTTTGTATGTGGCTTTAACTCAATTATTTTTTACATTCTTTGCAAACTAATATGTGACACGTATAAATGCCAAAATAACAAAACAGGCTCTGCCCCTCTTGCCCTGGATGACGGGTCGCCACTGCTTGTAAGACATCACAGGAAAATATAACAATGTATTGCAAAAGAAAAAAAGAAAATGGTAGTGTACTGGGAAAAATGGGTTAGTCTGTGGACATCCAAGGGTAGGAATTAAGATTAGAGTGATTGGTTTATTGAACGATACACCTGGAATCAAGTATGATTGGGAAATAAACTTTTTTTACACCAAGTCCTCAAACTAGGGGAAAGGGGGGTAGGGGCATATTTCAAAATATGTTATTATATAGTCTTCCACTATGCTAATTTCATAGCTGATCTATCCCCTAAAAAAAAAATATATATATATATATATATTTGTGATAGTAAGGTACTGTCAGTAAATGCTAGGAGTGGTGGTAGGAGTCAGGCGCAGAGAGCAGAGGTAAGGAGATAATGTGTTTATTCCGTAACACAACAAAAACGGTCGACGCCAACACAACCGGCGTGAAATGCGCGGTGCCCAAAAACAACAGGTACACAGCACGCACATAAAACAACACTATTCGATCGCCAGCACATCCAATAACAAAACACACTGACGCAAATAATCCCGCACAAACCTGGGCGGGCTACACAGGCTTAAATAACCAAAATCAAGAGAACCAAATGAGGAACAGGTGCAAACAATCAGACATACCAAACGAAAAGGAAAAAGGGATCAACGACAACCGCCGAGCGCCGCCCGAGCAGGCAGGGGAGCCACCTTCGGTGGGATTCGTGACAGTACCCCCCCCCCGACGCGCGGCTCCCGCAGCGCGCCACCACCGGCCTCGAGGGCGACCCGGAGGACGAGGCGCAGGGCGATCCCCAAGAAGGCAGTGGAATTCCCTCAGTAGTGGGTGGTCCAAAATGTCCCTCCTAGGTACCCAGCACCTCTCCTCCGCGCCGTACCCCTCCCAGTCGACGAGGTACTGTAGCCCCCCCCCGAAGTCTGGAGTCCAGAATGGCACGTATCTTATACGCCGGGGACCCCCCAATGTCCAGCGGGGGTGGAGGAACCTCCGGCACCTCACCTTCCTGCATGGGACCAGCCACCACCGGCCTGAGGAGAGACACATGAAACGAGGGGTTAATACGGTAGTAAGATGGAAGTTGTAACCGGTAACACACCTCGTTTATCCTCCTCAAGACTTTAAACGGCCCTACACACTGCGGGCCCAGCTTCCAGCAGGGCAAGCGGAGGGGCAGGTTTCGAGCCGAGAGCCAGACTCGATCCCCTGATGCAAACACAGGGGTCTCACTGCGGTGCTGGTCAGCGCTCTTCTTCTGCCGTCCACTCGCCTTAGTGAGTGCGTCTTGGACGGCTCTCCAAGTGTCCTTCGAGCGCTGCACCCAATCCTCCACCGCAGGAGCCTCGGTCTGGCTCTGGTGCCATGGAGCCAGGACCGGCTGGTAGCCCAACACGAGGAGTGACGTAGGGAATTTTGGGCTATTTCTGCCCATGGGACGTATCTCGCCCATTCCCTGGGCCGGTCCCGGCAATACGTCCTTAGAAACCTACCCACCTCTTGGTTCACTCTCTCCACCTGCCCATTACTTTCTGGGTGGAAACCCTAGGTCAGGCTGACCGAGACCCCCAACCGTTCCATGAACGCCCTCCAAACTCTGGACGTCAACTGGGACCCCGATCAGAAACGATGTCCTCGGGCACCCCGTAGTGCCGGAAGACATGGGTGAACAGGGCCTCCGCAGTCTGCAGGGCCGTGGGGAGACCGGGCAACAGGATGAGATGGCAGGACTTCGAGAACCGATCCACAACGACCAGGATTGTGGTGTTCCCCTGAGATACGGGAAGGTCAGTGAGGAAGTCCACTGATAAGTGCGACCACGGCCGCTGTGGAACGGGGAGGGGGTGTAATTTCCCTCTAGGCAGGTGTCGAGGAGCCTTGCTCTGAGCGCACACCGAGCAGGAGGAAACATAAAACCGCACGTCCTTACCCAAGGTGGGCCACCAGTACTTTCCCCTCAGGTTCCGCACTGTCCTCTCGATCCCAGGGTGACCCGAAGAGGGGAGATTATGGGCCCATCGAATCAATCGATCACGGAGACCAAGCGGCACGTACTGAACACCTGCTGGACACTGCGATGGTGCAGGTTCCAACCGTAACGCCCGCTCGATCTCCGCGTCCAACTCCCATACCACCGGAGCTACCAAGCACGACGCTGGGAGGATGGGAGTTGGATCGATGGCCCTCTCCTCGGTGTCATATAGGTGGGACAGTGCGTCAGCCTTCGTGTTCTGTGAACCTGGCCGATAAGAGATAGTGAAACGGAAACGGTAAAGAACATGGCCCACCTGGCCTGACGCGGATTCAGTCTCCTAGCTGCCCGGATGTACTCAAGATTACTGTGGTCAGTCCAGATGAGGAAAGGGTGCTTAGCCCCCTCAAGCCAATGTCTCCACACCTTCAGAGCCCTGACCACAGCTAACAACTTCCGGTCCCCCATGTCATAGTTCTGCTCCGCCGGCCCGAGCTTCCTAGAAAAGAAAGCGCACGGGCGGAGTTTGAGTGGCGCGCCCGAGCGCTGTGATAGCACAGCCCCCACCCCAGTCTCGGACGCGTCCACCTCCACTATGAATGCCAAAGAGGGGTCCGGATGAGCCAGCACGGGAGCGTCAGTAAACAGCTCCTTCAGGCGACTGAACGCTCTGTTCGCCTCTGCTGACCAGCGCAAGCGCGCCGGACCCCCCTTCAGCAGTGAGGTAATGGGAGCAGCAACTTGACCAAAGCCCCGGATAAACCTCCGGTAGTAATTGGCAAACCCTAAAAACCGCTGCACCTCCTTTACCGTGGTCGGAGTCGGCCAATTTTGCACGGCTTTAACACGGTCATCCT
Organism: Salmo trutta; assembly: GCF_901001165.1. Lineage (NCBI taxonomy): Eukaryota > Metazoa > Chordata > Actinopteri > Salmoniformes > Salmonidae > Salmo > Salmo trutta. The sequence continues at coordinate 24,431,306 of NC_042970.1, read as the reverse complement.
CCATCACCACCCCTGAGGTGGAAATGCGATACCCCAGGAAGGAAACGGCTCGTTTGAAAAACTCACATTTCTCAGCCTTAACGTACAGGTCATTCTCCAGCAGTCGCCCAAGCACCTTGCGCACCAGGGAGACATGCGCGGCGCGGGTGGCGGAATAGATCAGGATGTCATCAATATACACCACCACCCCCTGCTCGTGCAGGTCCCTGAGAATCTCGTCAACAAAGGATTGAAAGATGGCTGGAGCATTCTTTAACCCATACGGCATGACGAGGTACTCCTAGTGGCCCGATGTGGTACTGAATGCGGTTTTCCACTCGTCTCCTCCCCGGATACGCACCAGACTGTATGCGCTCCTGAGGTCCAGTTTCGTGAAAAAACGTGCTCCGTGAAATGATTCCACCGCCGTAGCGATGAGAGGTAGCGGGTAACTAAACCCTACTGTGATGGAATTTAGACCTCGATAATCAATGCACGGACGCAGCCCTCCATCCTTTTTCTTCACGAAAAATAAACTCGAGGAGACGGGTGACATGGAGGGCCGAATGTACCCCTGTCTCAGAGATTCCGTAACATATGTCTCCATAGCCAACGTTTCCTCCTGTGACAATGGGTACACGTGACTCCTGGGAAGTGTAGCGTTTACCTGGAGGTTTATCACGCAATCCCCTCGTCGATGAGGTGGTAATCGGGTCGCCCTCTTTTTACAGAAGGCGATAGCCAAATCGGCATATTCTGAGGGAATGCGCACAGTGGAAACCTGGTCTGGACTCTCCACCGTCGTCGCACCGATGGAAACTCCCGTACACCTGCCTGAACACTCCTCTGACCACCCCCTGAGAGCCCCCTGTCTCCACAAAATATTAGGATTGTGATTGGCCAGCCAGGGAATCCCCAGCACCACCGGAAACGCAGGCGAATCAATGAGGAAGAGACTAATCCGTTCCCCATGATCCCCCTGCGTTACCATGTCCAGTGGCACCGTGGCCTCCCTGACCAGCCCTGACCCTAATGGTCGGCTATCTAAGGAGTGCACGGGGAAAGGTTGGTCCAACGACACCAGGGTAATCCCTAGCCTTAACGCGAGCCCACGATCCATAAAGTTTCCAGCTGCGCCTGAATCGACTAGCGCCTTATGCTGGAAAGAGGGAGAAAACAAGGGGAAAGTTACTAATACGAACATATGACCAACAGGGAGCTCTGGGTGAGGTTGGTGCTTACTCACCTGAGGTGGACGAGGAGTGCTCCGCCTGCCATCCCGATTCCCAGAGGAGCTCCCCCAGCACCGGTCGGCAGTGTGTCCTCTCCGACCACACTGGGTACAGGAGGAGCCTCCTCCTCCGGTTCCCCTCGACGCGGCTCCCCCTAGCTCCATAGGGATGGGAGCTGGAGGGCCTGGAGGTGGAACCAACAGGGCCCGGTCTGGACGTCCGCGGGCAGCCAGCAGGTTGTCGAGACGAATGGACATGTCTATTAGTTTATCCAGTGAGAGGGTAGTGTCCCGACAGGCTAGCTCCCGGCGGACGTCCTCTCGGAGGCTACACCGATAGTGGTCCATTAGGGCCCTGTCGTTCCACCCCGCTCCAGCAGCCAAGGTCCGGAACTCCAGAGCAAAGTCCTGTGCGCTCCTCGTCTCCTGCCGCAGGTGGAACAGCCGTTCACCCGCCGCCCGGCCCTCTGATGGGTGGTCGAACACGGCCCGGAAACGGCGGGTGAACTCGGGGTAGTGATCCCTTGCCGAGTCTGGGCCATACCACACTGCGTTAGCCCACTCCAGGGCACGTCCCGTTAAGCAGGAGACGAGGACGCTTACACTCTCCTCTCCCGAGGGAGTCGGACGAACGGTAGCCAGGTACAACTCCAACTGCAGCAGGAACCCCTGGCACCCAGCCGCCGCTCCATCGTACTCCCTGGGGAGAGCCATGCCCAAGGCTCCGGGTCAGGACGCTGGCGGAGGGGTAGATGGGGGAAGGGGAATTGGTGCTGGGGATGCGGTAGGAAGGCCACTCCTCTCCCATCGGTCCATCCTCTCCATCATCTGATCCATCGCTGAGCCTATTCGGTGGAGAATGGTGGTATGATGGAGGACCCTTTCCTCCATCGATGGGAGAGGAGGGGATGCTGCTCCTGCTGACTCCATAGCTGGTGCGGGATTCTGTCAGTAAATGCTAGGAGTGGTGGTAGGAGTCAGGCGCAGAGAGCAGAGGTAAGGAGATAATGTGTTTATTCCGTAACACAACAAAACGGTCGACGCCAACACAACCGGCGTGAAATGCGTGGTGCCCAAAAACAACAGGTACACAGCACGCACATAAAACAACACTATTCGATCGCCAGCACATCCAATAACAAAACACACTGACGCAAATAATCCCGCACAAACCTGGGCGGGCTACATAGGCTTAAATAACCAAAATCAAGAGAACCAAATGAGGAACAGGTGCAAACAATCAGACATACCAAACGAAAAGGAAAAAGGGATCAGCGGCGGCTAGTAGGCCGGCGACGACGACCGCCGAGCGCCGCCCGAGCAGGCAGGGGAGCCACCTTCGGTGGGATTTGTGACAGGTACTTAAATGTTAACCAGAAATGATTTGATATTGAGATAACAGCTGCATTGGACCTTTAATGAAAACCCAAAATATGTGGTGAGTGTTGGTGTGTACAGTTGTGAGAGGATTCTCAAACCATAGTCATGTTAGCAACAAGGTGAATATAGCAGATTCTGTGCTAAATGGATGGAAAACAATAACCCCTAGCTACACTCCCACCCAGTGACAGCTTAATTATAAATAACCCTAACCAGACTATGACATTCTAATGAAGACAAAGTACAAGAGCAATTGACAACATTCATCGAAAATACATACAGGTAATATAAAAACAAAAGTCAACTTAGGACAAACTCAAATGAAACATTCTCTAAGAGTACATAACTCTTCATTACATTGACGGCTGAGGTGCATTCATTCTCCATGGAACTTTCCTGAGTGTCATTTTTCTCTGAAATCAAAATACATAAACATCATTGCAGAGGGGTAGATCACAATCACTGACCGACAACCCAGTCCAGAATCAACCCATAGCACATCTTGCCATAGCAGACCACAACGGATACAGTCATCTGTTAATACTTACTCTTCAGTGTCTTGCTACAGTCATCTGTTTACTTACGCTGTAGTTCCTGGCTACAGTCATCATCAGTTGATATCTACTCTCCAGTGTCTGTTGTAGTTCCTGGATGGTACAGAGGAGCACATGGAACTGTTTCTTCCTCAACTCCAGCTGAGGGAGACTCAGACAATATATTAAGATAACGCGATAAAAATATATAATTGATTAAAAGATATAAATTAAACAAAACACAAGCAGGAAAAAAGCCTACCTTATTTCCCACATTCTCTTTGATGTGGGACAGCTGCTGAAGCTCTTTGTCAAGAAAAAAAGTGTCCACATTTTGTTACTTTACTGCCTTATTCTAAAATGGATTAAATAGTTTTTTCCCCCTATCAATCTACATACAATACCCCATAATGACAAATCAAAAAGAGGTTCAGAAATTGTTGCAAATGTACAGTACTGTGCAAAAGATTTAGGCAGGTGTGAAAAAATGCTGTAAAGTAAGAATGCTTTAAAAAAAATAGACATGTTATTAGTTTATATTTATCAATTAACAAAATGCAAAGTGAGTGAACAGAAGAAATATTGATTTGATGTAGATGTTTTGTGTTACCACCCTTTGCCTTCAAAACAGCATCAATTCTTCTAGGTACACTTGCACACAGTTTTTGAAGGAACTCAGAGGGTAGGATGGCCCAAACATCTTGGAGAACTAACCACAGTTCTGTGGATTTAGGCAGCCTCAGGTGCTTCTCTCTCTTCATGTAATCCCAGACAGACTCGATGTTGAGGTCAGGGCTCTGTGAGGGCCATACCATTATTTCCAGGACTCATTGTTCTTCTTTACGCTGAAGATAGTTCTTAATGACTTTTGCTGTATGTTTGGGGTCGCCATGCCGCAGAATAAATTTGGGGCCAATCAGATGCCTCCCTGATGCATGATGGATAAGTATCTGCCTGTACTTCTCAGCATTGAGGAGACCATTAATTCTGACCAAATCCCCAACTCCGTTTGCAGAAATGTAGCCCCAAACCTGCAAGGAACCTCCCCCCCATGCTTAACTGTTGCTTGCAGACACTCATTCGTGTACTGCTCTCCAGCCCTTCTGCGAACAAACTGCCTTCTGCTACAGACAAATATTTCCAATGTTGACTCATCAGTCCAGAGCACCTGCTGCCATTTTTCTGCACCCCAGTTCCTGTGTTTTCATGCATAGCTGAGTCGCTTGGCCTTGTTTCCACGTCGGAGGTATGGCTTTTTGGTTGCAAGTCTTCCATGAAGGCCACTTCTGACCAGACTTCTCTGGACAGTAGATGGGTGTACCAGGGTCCCACTGTTTTCTGCCAATTCTGAGCTGATGGCACTGCTGGACATCTTCCGATTGCGAAGGGAAGTAAGCATGATGTGTCTTTCATCTGCTGCAGTAAGTTTCCTTGGCCGACTACTGTGCCTACGGTCCTCAACGTTTCCCGTTTCTTTTTGCGTCATCAAAGTAGCTAAGACAGCACATCTGGAAACCCCTGTCTTCCTTGACATTTCTGCCTGGGAGAGACCTTGCTGATGCAGTATAACTACCTTGTGTCTTGTTGCTGTACACAGTCTTACCATGGTGTATGACTTTTGACAGGAAACGGTCTTCAGCAACCTCACCTTGTTTGGCCGTCCTCACACAGTTTTATTCCTCCTACGCAGCTGTTTCTGTTTATGATTGTGTTTCAACCTACATATGAATTGATGATCATTAGCACCTGTTTGGTATAATTGTTTAATCATACATCTGACTACATGCCTACAAAATCCCTGACTTTGTACAAGTGTACCTACAAGAATTTATGCTGCTTTGAAGGCAAAGGCTGGTCACACCAAATTTAGATTTGATTTTTCTCCTGTTCACTCACTTTGCATTTAGTTAATTGAAAAACATAATCTATTAACATGTCTATTTTTTTAAAAAGCATTCTTACTTTACAGCATTTCACACCTGCCTAAAACTTTTGCACAGTACTGTATATTAAAAAATTTTTAAAAAATAATCACATTTACTTAAACCTCTCTTGGGTAGGGGGCAGTATTTTCACGTCTGGATGAAAAGCGTGCCCAAAGTAAACTGCCTGTTACTCAGGCACAGAAGCCAGAATATGCATATAATTGGTAGATTTGGATAGAAAACTCTAAAGTTTCTAAAACTGTTAAAATTATGTCTGTGTATAACAGAACTGATATGGCAGGCGAAACTCCGAGGACAAACCGTCCAAAAACAAAATTATAATTCAGCCTTGTTCAGCCACTGTTTCCAATGGCTTTCATGTTTATTATTAGGTGAAGTCCTCCCAGATTGCAGTTCCTAGGGCTTCCACTAGATGTCAACAGTCTTTAGAAAGAGTTTCAGGCTGGTTTTTGGAAAAATGAGCTACAAGTTGTAGTTTTTCTAAGTGGTTCCCATTTTGGCTGTAGTGTTTCTATGCGCGTGGCTGAAAGCGCGTTCTTTATTATTTATCTCCGGTAATGAACATACTATTCTCCGTCTTAAATTTTATTGTTTATTTACGTATTAGGGTACCTGAGGTTTGATTATAACTGTTGTTTGACTTGTTTGGATACGTTTATTGGTAACGTTTGGGATTCATTTTGTATGCATTTTGAAGGAGGGAAACCGGTGGATTATTGAATGAAGCGCACCAGCTAAACTGAGTTTTTATGGATATAAAAAAGGACTTTATCGAACAAAAGGACAATTTGTGATGTAACTGGGACCTTTTGGAGTGCCAACAGAAGAAGATCGTCAAAGGTAAGGCATTTATTATTTCGCTATTTCTGACTTTCGTGTCGCACCTGCCTGGTTGAAAAATGTTTTTCATGTTTTTGTATGCGGGGAGCTGTCCTCAGATAATCGCGTGGTGTGCTTTCGCCGTAAAGCCTTTTTGAAATCTGAGACAGCGGCTGGATTACCAAGAAGTTAAGCTTAATTTTGATGTATAATACTTGTATTTTCATGAATGTTAAATATTTATATTTCTGTAATTTGAAATTCGCGCTCTGCAATTTCACCGGATGTTGGCCAGGTGGCACGCTTTGGCAGTGATTACAGCCTCGAGTCTTCGTGGGTTTGACACTACAATTTTGGCTCTGGTTGGGCCACTCAAGGACATTCAGACTTGTCGCAAAGCCACTCCTGCACTGTCTTGGCTGGGTGATTAGGGTTATTGTCCTGTTGGAAAGTAACCCTTCGCCCCAGTCTTAGGTCCTGAGAGCTCTGGAGCTGGTTTTCATCAAGGATCTCTCTGTACTTTGCTCCGATCATCTTTCCCTCGATCCTTACTAGTCTCCAGTCCTTGCCGCTGAAAAACATTCCCACAGCATGATGCTACCACCACCATGCTTCACCGTAGGGATGGTGCCAGGTTTCCTCCAGACTTGATGCTTGGCATTCAAGACAAAGAGTTCAATCTTGGTTTCATCAGGTCAGAAAATCTTGTTTCTCATGATTAGAGTCCTTTAGGACACAATCTTGTCTTCGGAGCTCTACGGACAATTCCTTTGACCTCATGGCTTGGTTTCTGCTCTGACATGCACTGTCAACTGTGGGACCTTATATGTGTGCCTTTCCAAATCATGTCCAATCAATGTAATTTACCACAGGTAGACTCCAATCAAGTTGTATGAAACATCTCAAGGATGATCAATGGAAACCGGATGCACCTGAGCTCAATTTCGAGACTCATAGCAAAGGGTCTGAACACTTACAGTATGTAAATAAGTATTTATTTTACAAACCTGTTTTCACTTTGTCATTATGGGGTTTTGTGTGTAGATTGATGAGGAATTTGTATATTTTAATAAATTTTAGAATAAGATGGTAAGGTAACAAAATGTGGAAAAAGTCAAGGGGTCTGACGTTTATAGCCATCTTGCACTTTAATACATCTTGAAGTGTACCCGATCAACCTCACATTGCTGATTATTTTGGATTCTCTTTGCCCTCTGGATCTCCTTTTGTCATTCTGATTTGTATCATGTGCTGATGTTATGTTTTGTTTTAAAGAGAAAAAGGATAATCAAATAGGGTGTGACTACAAGTTTTGATTAAGGTATGGGTTGACAGTAGAATGTAGTGTAATGGACTGAGACGCCAGTCTCATTTCTCTCACTTATGTCAGTGTATATTTTCTCATAGCTTTCCATTTACCAGAGGTTCATGTCATACACCAGCAAGGTCTTCTCCATTGAGAATTGACATTGTGCCTATGTACCCAACATCCTCTGGTACTGTGTAAATCTGCAAAGAGGAATAATTATAATTTTACTTTAAGATAGTTTACATGACAGTTGATGTAAACTTGAATGAAACAGTATTAGCCATATATAAGCTTGTCAAGACCAAGAGAAAATGTTTCATTAGTCAAATCAATCTCTCCTGGTTTTGATGTAGCTACAATAGGCAATGATTGGCGATAGCTAGTTAGCTAGTAGCAACAACGGCTTATCACACAGGGCAGAGCAGTCACATGTACCCTTCTTCAGGCAACCCAGTTGAATTGCACCATTTAGTAAAGTTCTTCAAAAGAACATTGATACTTTGGTTGTCTCCAGCTCCGTCTCCATCAATGAGAAGATGTTTCCAAATAACTTTGTCTGTAATGGATAAGTAAGCAATGTTACCAATGAGCACTTTGACCACCTCCTAGAGGAGGGTTTCCCAGACGCGGTCCTGGGGCCCTCCATGGGTGCACGTTTTGGTTTTTGCCCTTGCACTACACAGCAGAATCAAATAATCAAAGCTTGATCTACTAGCTAACACATTCACACCGGTTGTTCATGATGACGAACTCAAAAGATCTGTCATGCTTGTGTAAAATTATGTAGCTAAACACAAGAGATGTAGCTAGCAACTATCATCACTCATGAATAAATAATGTACACAATAGTTCACTAGCAAGCTAGTTAACTAAGTTGGCTAAATGGCACCACAGGCTAGTATTTTAGCTAGCTAGCATAGTTAACAATACATGTACTGTATCCAGTTATTCAATGTAGCTGATGCCTTCAAAATGAGATTAAAGTGGCCACTTCAAATACACAGAACTATTTAGAGAGGTAGTATGATTAAGAACCCAATCTCAATAACACATCAGTTTGCTAGCTAATTGGGTAATATCAAACAATGAACAATCTCCATCAGTTACAGCACCCATTTGTCCAGGTAAATTTGCTCTTTTAATTTAACTTTATTGTTAAAGGAAATAAAAAGGGCTGCATTCAGAACATAAATATAGAGATAGAACAATGAGCTAAGGGTTAGTTATACAAATCTTTGATAAAAACCTAGTAGAACCAGACAGTACAGTATGAAGATTGCTAGGCTAAAACTGCTTCTCCAATAGAAATCCCCGATCTCACTTGTAGGCGATTCCAGCAAAGCTAATGCGTAGAAACGCGTCATCAGGTCTAACGGTCGTCTTGCTCCAAACCCCCGCATGTGCAGTCCTCAAACATGTCTATTTTCCTCGAAAGTACGTAATGTCACGATTTCAAAGCTATACAATATTACAGAGGACAAGTTAATTATCTCAAATCCTGGAAAAGGTTTGTAATATTGGGCTTCTTGTTGCATGAAATTCATGCTCATGTTGGATCTCTGTGCTCACATTCATTCCTTGAAGTAATCAGATATGTGGCTATAATGACAAGACAAGCTCCCACCTATTCCTCTTTTTGGATTGGTGGATACATTTCGTTATTTTATATTCGATGAGGGTGTTGACGTCAACCGTCTGTATTTAATCGAGAGAGATGCTATGCTACTAGCCACATGTCATGACTCCAATATAGTGTTTTTTCTCAAAGTTGCCGGGGTGTCACGTGTCCTACTTACACCAGTAAATTCTTAACAACCTAAGCATTACAAAACGTATATTTGATCAAATAAACCTCACATAGAAAATAAGCCAGTACATTTTTTTGTAGACCAAATTTGACTCTCTCATTGACCTCCATTCAAAAACTCCTCGCTTGGTGAGCGAAAGAAACGAAACAACACCACCTGCTGGAGAAGACAGATTTTTTGCCCAGTTGTCCCTATCCTTTTAGATCTGGGCGGCAGCGTGGTCTAGTGGTTAGAGCGTTGGACTAGTAACCGAAAGGTTGCAAGTTCGAATCCCCGAACTGACATAGTACAAATCTGTTGTTCTGCCCCTGAACAAGGCAGTTAACCCACTGTTCCTAGGCCATTAATGAAAACAAGAATTTGTTCTTAACTGACTTGCCTAGTTAATAAAATGGAAGTACTATCTATGGAAATACTATCAAAGAGATGATATGACCATAGGCAGAAACTGCTTCTCCAATGGAAATCCCGAGTCACGCTTGATGGCGACGTTGGTTAGCTATGCGCATGCGCATAAATACGTAATCAGCTCTACCGGTCGTTTGCGTCAAACTGCGCATGTGCAAGCTATCAACTCAAACCCACTCATTCAATATAAACTTGTTTTTAACATCCTCAACTACCTAAGACATTGTCTCAAATATAGGTTGTGCCTTTAGATTTCGAGAAAATTAACAGCTAAGGAAGAAATGTTCACTTCCCTCATTGATTTCTCAAACCCCAAACCCTGGCCTGGTCTCCATGGTCAAAATGTTCCCGGAAGTCTCGCAATGTTGCGTCTTTGGGTTTAGAAACTCTGTGGTGCTAGCGTTGTACTACAATCACCCATAATGCACCGCGCGGCACATTGACGCTGCATGGGCAACGTACACAAGTGCGTGAATACGATTCCAATGGAGTTTCCCATCTCCTTACAAGTATCTCTGACTGAACGCACCCCAGCGCTACTGGAAATACCCCGCCTCTGAAAAAAAAGGGCACGGATTGGTCAAAAGACCAGCTCGTGTTAATTTTGACAGCATGAGAATCTCGTGAAACTACTCGTCTTCGTTCACGATTACGGGGAGTGTATTTTGCTGAAACTTGTTACTTGGCCCCTATGGCAAGACATCAAATGCTACCAGTTTCAGCTCTGGGAAACCCATTGTGGAATAAAAGAACGGGTAAAACAGTTAGCTGGCACGGCAGCGACGTGCGTGCGTGAAGTATAGACTGTAAAAAATTGTGACGTCTGCATCCCAGAATGCAGTTTGGTAAACAGACATGGAAGCACCTGGTAAAGACCTCCACAGTCAGTGAGCATTGCATTCGTTCTTTCTGCACGATCTCCATACTTTAATATCCGCCACATTCAACAGATTTGTATCTGTCTGCCGTCACATTTGCATCCCCAACGTCCAGGACCTTGGTAAGTGCAAATACATCATGTTTCTATGTCGGCTGTTAATGACTTCTGCCAGGTTCATTGGAAGATATGGCTGGCCAGCTAGCTAGCTTACTTGAGTTAGCGCTAATGATAGCTAGCTAGCCACTCCTCGATTGACTGCGAAATTTTCTACAGTTTGGTGATATGGGCACAGAGTTTCTAGACCAGAGGCGCAACATCGCGAGACTTCCGGGAACGCTTGCGAAACAGACCAAGCAGACCATGCCGTGGTTTGGTGTTTGAGAAGTTAATGAGTGAAAAACGGATAATTTTTTTCCTTAGTTGTTAATTTTTCTCGAAATCTAAAGGCACTAGCTATATTCGAGACATTGTCTTATGTAGTTGAACATGTTATTACGCCAACCTCGTAAAAGTGATAAACTGACACGTTTTCATCTTAGTCAAAAACGTCTTGTCTTTATATCGTCTTTGATGGCCTGCTCATGCGCGAGCGTGAGATGGTCAGTGTTATTCGGGATCCTTGGGACGTCCCTAACCCAACCTTAACCCAGTGTTTCCCCAACTCGGTCATCGGGACCCCAAGGGGTGCACGTTTTTGTTTTTGCCATCAACACCACACAGCTGATTCAAATGATCACTTGGGCTCCCTAGTGGCGCAGCGGTCTAAGACACTGCATCTCAGTGGTAGAGGGGTTACTTGAGACTCTGGTTTGATTCCAGACTGTATCACAACCGGCCGGAATTGGGAGTCCCATAGGGCGGCGCACAATTGGCCCAGCATTGTTAGGGTTCGGCCGGGGTAGGTCGTCATTGTAAATAACAATTTGTTCTTAACTGACTTGCCTAGTTAAACATTTTGTATTTTATTTTAGAATTTTTTTTTTTACATATCAAAGCTTGATGATTATTTGAATCAGCTGTGTGTGTAGTGGTAGGGCAAAAACCAAAACGTGTACCCTTGTGGTCCCTGAAGACCGAGTTTGAGAAACCATGCCTTAAACTTTTAAATTTCAACTTCAATGGGGGGAACATCCCAAGGATCCCGGAAGGCACAGGGCCACCATTAGACCCGATGAGGTTTTATTTTTATGTAACTAGGCAAGTCAGTTAAGAACTAATTCTTATTTACAATAACGGCCTAAAGGTGGTCTAGGAAAAAAACTCTAGACCACCTTTACAACACACATAGACTACAGTACTATTTTGCTAGCACAGACTGGAATATGTTCCGGGATTCATCCAATGGCATTGAGGAGTACACCACCCCAGTCACCGGCTTTTCAAGGAGCGGGATACTAATCTGGACGCTTATAAAAAATCCCGCTATGCCCTCAGCCGAACCATCAAACAGGCAAAGCGTCAATACAGGACTAAGATTGAATCCTACTACACCAGCTCTGATGCTCGAAGGCTGTGGTAGGGCTTGCAAACTATTAGACTACAAAGGGAAGCACAGCCGTGAGCTGCCCAGTGACACGAGCCTACCAGATGCCTTTTATGCTCGCTTTGAGGCAAGCAACACTGAAGCGTGCATGAGAGCACAAAGCTGTTCCGGATGACTGTGATCACGCTCTCCGTAGCCGATGTGAGCAAGACCTTCTACTTTCACAAGGCCGCGGGGCCAGACGGATTACCAGGACGTCTACTCGGAGCATGTGCAGACCAACTGGCAACTGTCTTCACTGATATTTTCAACCTCTTCCTGACCGAGTGTGTAATATCTACATGTTTCAAGCAGACCACCATAGTCCCTGTGCCCAAGAAAGCAACGCTAACTTGCCTAAATGACTACCGCCCCGTAGCACTCACGTCTGTAGCCATGAAGTGCTTTGAAAGGCTGGTCATGGCTCACATCAACACCATCATCCCGGAAACCCTAGACCCACTACAATTTGCATACCGCCCCAACAGGTAGGCAACAACACATCTGAAACGCTGATCCTCAACACTGGGGCCCCTCAGGGGTGCGTGCTTAATTCCCTCCTGTGCTCCCTGCTCACCCACACCTGTGTGGCCAGGCACGACTCCAACACCATTAAGTTTGCTGACGACATAACAGTGGTAGGCCTGATCACCGACAACGATGAGACAGCCTATAGGGAGGAGGTCAGAGACACTGCCAGGACAGCAAACTCTCCCTCAACGTGAGCAAGACACATTGGACTACAGGAAAAGGAGGGCCGAACAGGCCCCCCTTAACATCGAGGGGGCTGTAGTGGAGCGGGTCAAGAGTTTCAAGTTCCAAACACACCAAGACAGTCGTGAAAATGGCACGACAACACCTTTTTCCCCTCAGGAGACTGAAAAGATTTGGCATGGGTCCTCAGATCCTCAAGGTTATACAGCTGTACCATCGAAAGCATCCTGACCGGTTGCATCACTGCCTGGTATGGCAACTTCTCGGCATCTGACCGTAAGGAGCAATAGAGGTTTGTGCGTACGGCCCAGTGTTCGGCGCATGTGACAAATAAAATGTGATTCGAATAAGTATGATGTTACTTCTGGGTTTGTCTCAATGGAGTCTAAACTATGCATTTATTATTTTTACAATGTTAAATGTGTTTTGTGCGGAGAACATTGGTGTTGAGCAGTGAAGTACCCTCCAAAGAACCATGCAAGAGTGTCTATGTGCCACTGTTGTCATTCATATGAACAATAATTTGTATGACCAAAGTGCATTGGATTTTGAGTAACTGACAAACCAAATGTAGCATAAAGACATTGTATACAATTGGCCTAATCCTTATTTTTCTGCTAATGTAAATCGTTTTGATTTATTTTAACACAAATGTAGTTCACTCAAATAATACATTTAACCTACCTAGCTAATGCTCTTGATTAGTAATTGTTTTAGCAAATTAACAAGTAACTCTTTCACTATTAGTTTGCATATAATGCAGCTAATGCTAGCTGATGGGTAAATAAAGAACCCAGACACATTTTTGGTGTCAGAATTTCAATAGATTACTTGCTAGTTGTACAATTTGGAAAATGTGGCTTTTGCATTAACTAGGCTTAAGTCCTCTAATGTAGTCTACATTATGTTGCCTTGTAGGCCTAGGCTAGTTGAAGTCATGATGCATCAGTGGTTGAGAACTTGTATTTAGTGATGTAAGGATGTGTACTAGAGCTGGACTATATGGACAAAAATCCATGTTGTGATAAATTGCCTGGATTGAAGCCATAACGATAAATAGAATGATTTTTAACGTTAATGTGCACCACCGTTTTTTTTTATTACCCTTTAAACTACTACTAGTGTGATTGTTAATGGGGCAATTGATGACAACAATCACCCATATTATCAAACTTATTTCATTTCAAACATCACATTTCTCTAGTATAGGCTACGTATCATAATGAACGATATCAGCAAAATGCCTGCGTGAAGTGCTCGGTATGGATTATTCTGTTTATCGGCCCAGCTCTAACGTGTACATCTATTTGATTAAGCTAAGCTTCATTGAAATGCAACTCTATTAGCAAGCAAAAGTTTTGTTGTATGATAGCCTAGGCATAAGCTACTGTATGCAACTCTGGCACAAGACAATTTGATCCCCTCATACCAACGCCTGTTATAGAAATTCCTCCACATTCTTGTCACTGTAGCAAACGGGGCAATACATCTCATAAAGGGCTTCATATTCACCTATATAATCTCTATCTTTGTGATACTGTTGTCATTATTCACATCGTGTTGAATTGATGAGAAGCCTACAATGGTAAAACCAATAGTTTAAAGTTCTTTAAAATAAAATATAATCTTTAAAGGGATGATTGGGCTGCAAACTGCAGGGCTCTGGAGTGGTTAACCAGGGATAGTGCTTATTGGATTGGATTACTCTGCTGCGGCGAGGAGCTCCATAAGTAGCTCGTGCTAGCGTGAAAGCTCCAGATCCACCAGGAGAATGGGAGGTGGTGTTATCTTCCAGACAAACAACCCCGTAATTCCCTAAACCGTGATTACGGTATCAAAACAATGAAGCTGATACTAACTTTTTCCTCCCGCCTCTTTCTCTCACCCAGATTCCTTCCACAACTTGTGTGGGGCGACCAGCGATCACCCAAACTGATGAGGTTCTACTGATCCAGTCACGATTGAGTTCCCTTTTCCACATTTGACAAGGTAAGGGTTCAGCGAGCACAATGATCTGTTTTTCTACTGAAATTCTAACCATCACTGGTTCCAGTTTTGAGGCTCTCTCCACAGTCCTGCGACATGGCTACAGTCAGACTCTTCTCTCAGGACTGCAGTTTTTCAGCTGCCATTTCATTACAAAATCTCTAAGATATTGATACTTCATTAATAAGTGTAACGGAAGTGGTTTGATGACCAAACTTACATATGAGTAACCTAGCCTGAGTCCTGAAGAGTTGGGCTTTGACTTAGTAGGCTAATGTGCTCTTCTGCTGCACCATAGACCTGTGGGTCACATTAGTTCAATGACCCCAATGGGTCTCTGTGAGAAGGAGGAAGAAGTCAAAGTGGGGTGAAGTGTAATGGAGGTATGTTTGATACCTCGAGCTGCGTTGGCTCCCTGAGTCAGTTGGCCCGTTTGAGTGGATCACTTCTGTCAAAGTGTGTTGCATTGTGGGGATTAAAAAATTGTCCAACTTGCTCCTACATGTCGACTGCATGAACTTTACAAAAACCATGCTATCAAAGGTCATGAAGTTTTGACTGCTGTCGACTGCAAGTTTCTGCAGTTGAGCTTCACAAACAGCCATCACCTGCATTGTGGGAGGCGCTATTGTCAACCAATCATTAAGGTGTTTTTTTTTTTTTACCAACAGGAACATAACCAAAGACCTGATTGACAGGAACCAACTTTGCCACGATTTGTCTATACAGTGGATATGTACAAATGAATGTGATATTTGAGGCTGTCGCACCAATTCATTGTACAATGTACACACACTGTGAACACCTTCCTAATATTGAGTTGCACCCTTTTTGCCCTCAGAACAGCCTCAATTCATCGGGGCATGGACTCTACAAGGTGTCGAAAGCGTTTCACAGGGATGCTGGCCCATGTTGACTCCAATGCTTCCCACAGTTGTCAAGTTGGCTGGATGTCCTTTGGTTGGTGGAGCATTTTAGATACATATGGGAAACTGTTGAGTGTGAAATACCCAGCAGCTTTGCAGTTCTTGTCACACTCAAATCGTTGCACCTGGCACCTGCTACCATACCCTGTTCAAAGGCACTGAAATATTTTCTCTTTCCCATTCACACACACACAATCCATGTCTCAAGGTTTAAAAATCCTTCTTTAATTTGTCTTCTCCCCTTCATCTACACTGATTTGAAGTGGATTTAACAGGTGACATCAGTAAGGGATCATAGCTTTCACCTGGTCAGTCTGTCATGGTGTTTTGTACACTCGGTGTATATTTTCAGTTTGTGAGTGTGTGATATGGGGGTCGGAGACATGTTTATGACAACCCTATAAATATATATTTTTTATAAACAATGGCAACACTGCCATGTTGCATTGAGCCTTGCTGTTGGAAAACCACATCGGTGTCAGACTTTCAGCTATCGCAGATGCTCATCACCTCCCCCGACTTCACTCCTCCACTTTTGTCTACAGTCAGTTGCTTTAGCCTTAGCCCTCAAACGAGCCCAAGGCCTTCTGAAGCACAGAAGACCTGTTGGTCACATAAGCAGGAGGCCTAAATACATATGGTATAACAGCTGCATAGACCACCATGGAAGTGTAATATTTATAATTTGTCATTTCAAAGAATCCCAACCTTATTCTTATGTCAGTCTGTTAGATGCAGAAATTTGCCAAGTAATATGTTGATTTTATAATTGATTAATATACACACATGTAAACAATGACTTTGTTTTTGTAATACGCTGCACTGAGTCTGGCCTAGTGGTAAAACTCACCTTTGGAACCATATACATTCACCCAAACCCAGATCCCTCTGTCTCCATACCTCTGCTCCTATCCATTCACACATAAATACAAATACAGAAGAGGTTCAGAAGTTCGTTCTCCTTTTTAAAAAGAAAAGTTGCACTGTACCACAATACAGAGGAATGTGAGTGTATATGGTATAGAGCCAGGGTGCTGTTTGCATGTATTTAGTTAGGCATAGTATCCTTATCTATGTATGCTTTGATAGCTGCATTAATGTGTGTCTTGTATGACATTTTCGTTTTTGGATCCACAAGCATCCCTATAACCATAAGATGCAAAGTTTTTAAATTTTAGAAAATGTGTCTGGAAATGAATATGCCAATTTTTTTTAACATGTCTCTAGACCAGGGGTGTTAAAGTAATTCCATAGAGGGCTGAGTGTCTGCTGTTTCCCCCCCCACATTTCAGTTAAGACCTAGACAACCAGGTGAGTGGAGTTCTTTACTAATTAGTGACCTTAATTCATCAATCAAGTACAAGGGAGGAGTGAAAACACGCAGACACTCGGCTCTCCGTGGAATGAGGTTGACACGTGCTCTAGACTCTTAACATGCCCACAAGTTAGCTTGAGGGGAGGGTTTTTGCTCTCTGTCATATAACCTAGTAATTTGTACACTGATTAGTTGTCATTTATAGGGCTAGTCTCTGCCCCCTTGTTAGTTGACCCATTGTATGCTTATTGTTATGGCAGTAGAGGTATCGTGCATGAATTTTGGTGGATGCACTGAAAATGCATTTGGTAATTTCTGGTTACTACTGGTAAGCAATATTGAAAAGTGATGATAATGGTTGTGTAGGATTTTACCACTTATTAACTATCTGTTACATATTGATTTTGCCCAACAGTATTTTGTGTTGTAGTGCTGAGTTGCAAACATGAGATAATATCTGAAGACATCCTGGCTCATCCCACTCACTCCATGTAATTCAGAATCCCATTTGAAAGTAAGGGATCATTCCTTTAGGAAATGTTTCATTTCTACAAACTTGAAGATATTAAACATTTTTGTTAGGCTTTATTTAACTCTTATAGAACTACATCTGAATGAAAGTAACTCAGTCCCATAGCTTTCTTTCTGCTTGTTTTGTGAATAAAAGTGTTCCTAGATCGTCAATGCGCCACATGGCACTGACGCAAAAGGTTGTGAGAGATATGAATGGATTTACTGGAAAGCAGTCGCGCTTTAAGAAGTTTAGTATAACATTAATGCATCTCCTCCCCCACCCGTCGACAATAAAACAAAATCCCGGTCATAATTGTTGCACTTTAATAAGCGTTTTTATATAAATGAACTGTTCCTTCGATTCTGAAGTTGAGAGCGAGTGATATTCTGGCTGTCATGAAGTGACAAATTCATTTTCACAATATTAGGGCATTATAACAGTTTTTTTGGGGGTCCCTATAATTTGGTTAGTTCTCTTTTACAAAACTGCTTTTTCGATTAAAAACCCCCCGAATGCCTACAATGTGAACTGTATCAATTTGGCGTAGGCTACATTTAAAGTGATGTGGGACTGCATGATTTTAAATTGATACGCATGCCTATAGTATTTAACTAAATGCAGTTACGTTTTAACACCCCTTGTAAGTGACCTGGATTTCCCACGTTTCTTGCGCTCAGGGAGGTGAAGTTATGTCCCTCCTTTAAAGTTGTATCTGTGATTGCCCAGACGGTATGTGGCCTCTCACACACATCATGCTCCCGTCCAAAAAAATGCGATTTAATTGGAGTGTGACTCCCTATAGCTTCTGAATAGATCAAAGGGATTAGTCTTATCGAAACATGCGTTTGCCCGAGTCGATCAATGAAGGAATCCTGAGAACACCACCTCAACGCTGACTGCTGTTGTGTTACATTGTAGCGGAAAGAATGTCGGAAAGGGCCGATGATGACGTCAGGGGGGAGCAGCGCAGAGTGGCCAGGCAGCTGAAGCAGCAACAGCAGCAGATCCAGCGGGGAGAAGGCTCCACAGCAATGGCGACTGTTGCGGAGCGCAGATCCCTGCCTAGTCCAGAAATGATGTTGGGACAGTCTTGGAGCAACTGGGTCGATGCTGCCATACCCAAAGGCAACGACGGTGAGTGCTCGTGCGTACTGGATGTGTGTGTAGAGTCGAGATATGATCGTTAGCTTTTTTTTCGATTGCGTGCAGTTTTGGGAATATGAAGACACGCTACTGGTAGCAACAGCAGAAGCAAGTGCAACTATTTATGTGTCTGTGTATTCGATTGCCTAATTTTAGGTGCTGAATCGGAGGAAAGTTTGAAGGAGTTCGGGAAAAATCGAGAAGCCATGCGATTGTGCAGAGATGGTGAGTGTTCTCTCTTTTGTCAGAGCCAATGAGTGTTTTGGTGGGTTGCACACACACTTCACATGCACCAGCTGAAATGTGGTTGTTCTGTTGAACAAGTGCACCAGATTGACCTGTGACAACGCAAGTCTGATCAATCAATGATATTGCCCTGGAATCTATGTCCAGTAGTTGACATCTTGAAGAGGGGACTTCTATCCTCTGTTCCTAAGTAGGTGAACACCACAACTAACAACCAGCCAGGGATTATTCAGTGGGGTAGAAAGACACAAATGTAATGTGATAAAGCTGACATGCTTGTTTATTATACACAACAGATCATTATGTCTGTTTTACACTATCATTTCTGTATTATTGTGCCCACCTGAAAAGCCCCGATGTGCACCGTTATGGGAGGGGCACACTCAGTGTGGTGACAGCACTTTCACAGTTAAAATGGGAGCAATGAGTCTGTCATTCAGAATAACTGCTACTCTTGATGGAAATTGCTTGAAACCTCTGATGACTTTCCTATGTCAGTTGAATATTTATAGTGCTACTAAACTACTACACACTCACATATTTGTTGAGAACATTTTTATAAGCACAATCAAAGAGCTCTATATTTACATTCAATATTAACATAGAATGGCCTTACTGTTTGTTTTTGGATGCTATGTTGTATAACTGAATTATTCAATGGGTTGGTGTAAGTGATAAAGACTGGCATGAAATGTTTAATTACCATGCTATACAAATGGAGAAGACAAAGGTTGGAATACAATTGCATATTAGTGAGAATGCAAATTCGAATGGTTTTGATACGTTTGGTGCCAATGTGAAAGAGTTAGTCGATCCGTATTTTATTGAACCGTTATTTAACTAGGCAAGTCAGTTAAGAACACATTGTTATTTACGATGACGGCCTACCAAGAGTAACGGGACGGGCTGGGATTTAACATACACATATCAACACACTAGCAGACTGATGCCACCGACGGCTGAAATGTGGCAGTGTTTCACAGTAAGGTGTCGACACTGAAACGGCACCAGCTACATGTATGAACTTCTGAAGGCCTCAGTCTGGGCCCTGTTTGTCAGGCAGTTAGGGTTCCGGAACAATTTGAAATGAACCTAAATAGACAGATATCACTTATTTTTGAAAATGGAAATATTTGCTAGTAACATGGGTCCCGTGTGGCTCAGTTGGTAGAGCATGGTGTTTGCAACGCCAGGGTTGTGGGTTCGATTCCCACGGGGGACCAGTACGGGGAGAATTTAAAAAAAAAAAAGAAATGTATGCACTCACTACTGTAAGTCGCTCTGGATAAGAGCGTCTGCTAAATGACTAAAATGTAACATGAGAATGTGACATGAACAATACCCAGATGTTCAGATTTTTCTAGTTTGTGTAATAATAATGGATTGGATTTGTATAGCGCCTTTCTACCAACTGAGGTACTCAAAGCATTTATATAGTAAGGGGGAAACTCACCTCATCCACTACTATGTGACACCCACCTGGGTGAACCCTTTTGTGCCAGAACACTAACGACACATCAGCTAGCATGGTGAGGACTGATATATGTCATTTAGGAATGAGGGAGGGTGATTAGGTGGCCAATTTGGGAATTTAGCCAGGACACCTGTGTTAAAACCCCTACTTGTGCCATGAGATTTTTAATGACCACAGAGAGCCAGGACAGCAGTTTAACATCTCATCCAAAATACGGTACCCTATGCAGGGATATGTCCCCTTCACTGTCCTGGGGCATTTGAATTAGATCTTAAGACCAGCGTGCCCCCTGCTAGCTCTCCAACACCACTTCCAGCTGCATCTGGTCTCCCATCCAGGATCGACCCTGCTTAGCATCAGAGGCACACCAGCAGTGGTATGCAGGGTGGTATGCTGCTGGTGTGACCTGCAGGATTCAATGGGATTATATAAAGTGCATTCAGAAATTATTCAAACTCCTTGACTTTTTCCACATTTTGTTACGTTAAGGCCTTATTCTAAAATGTATTAAATTGTTTTTCTTCCTCCCTGATCAATCTACACACAATACCCCATAATGACAAAGAAAAAACAGGTTTTTATATATTTTTGCAACTGTATTAAAAAACTGATATCACATTCAGACCCTTTCCTTTGTTGAAGCACCTTTGGCAGCGATTACAGCCTCGAGTCTTCTTGGGTGTGACGCTACAAGCTTGGCACACCTGTATTTGAGGAGGTTCTCCCATTCTTCTCTGCAGATCCTCTCAAGCTCTCAGGTTGGATGGGGGAGCGTTGCTGCACAGCTATTTTCAGGTCTCTCCAGAGACCGGTTTCAAGTCGGGGCTCTGGCTAGGCCACTCAAGGACATTCAGAGACTTGTCCCAAAACCACTCCTGCATTGTCTTGGCTGTGTGCTTAGGGTCGTTTTCCTTTTGGAAGGTGAACCTTCGCCCTAGTCTGAGGTCTTGAGACTCTGAAGCAAGTTTTTCTTCAAGGATCTCTCTGTACTTTGCTCTGTTCATCTTTTCCTCGATCCTGACTAGTCTCCCAGTCCCTGCTGCTGAAAAGCATCTCCACAGCATGATGCTGCCACCACCATGCTTCACCGTAGGGATGGTGCCAGGTTTTCTCCAGACGTGACGCTTGGCATTCAGGCCAAAGAGTTCAATCTTGGTTTCATCAGACCAGAGAATCTTAGGTCCTTTAGGTGTCTTTTGGCTAAATCCAAGTGGGCTGTCATGTGCCTTTTACTGAGGAGTGGCCTCTGGAAGCTTCTCCCATCTCTCCAGGGGAACTCTGGAGCTCTGTCAGAGTGACCATCGGGTTCTTAGCCACCACCCTAACCCTGGCACTTCTCCCCCAATTGCTCAGTTTGGCTGGGCAGCCAGCTCTAGGAAGAGTCTTGGTGGTTCCAAACTGCTTACGTTTAAGAATGATGGAGGCCACTGTGTGCTTGGGGACCTTCAATGCTGCAGACATTTTTTTGGTACCCTTCCCCAGATCTGGGCCTCGATACAATCCTGTCTTGGAGCTCAATGGGCAATTCCTTCGACCTTTATGGCTTGATTTTTGCTCTGACATGCACTGTCAACTGTGGGACCTTTATAGACAAGTGTGTGCCTTTCCAAATCATGTCCAATCAATTGAATTTACCACAGGTGGACTCCAAGTTGTAGAAACATCTCAAGGATGATCAATGGAAACAGGATGCACCTGAACTCAATTTCGAGTCTCATAGCAAAGAGTCTGAATACTTATGTAAAGGTATTTCAGTTTTTTATTTTTTTATACATTTGAAAACATTTCTTAACCTGTTTTCACTTTGTCATTATAGGGTATTGTGTGAAGACTTTATTTTAATACATTTTAGAATAAGGCTGTAACAACAAAATGTGGAAAAAGGGAAGGGGTCTGAATACTTTTCGACTGGCTGTAAGTGCAACAAACTGCTGGTAAGAAAATGGGAGAGCTGATCGTGTCCTAAAAACATCAATAGAATACAACTTAGTTGTCCTTTGGTTTGAACAGAAATGTATCTTCTGCCTTTCCCAGCACCCTCGAGGTACACACATACACGTTGCGAGGCACAGGGTCAGCTGCAATGCAGCGCCCCTGGATGGAGAGAAATTGTGGGGATTTAAGTCCCTTGCAGAAGGGCTCCATGGCAGGAGATGGTACATGGGATCAAAGACCAGCAAGCTTCTATCTGCCCGTTGAGTTCCATTCCAATTTTTGTTGTCCGGGGCTTGAACCAGCAACCTTTCGGCTGCTGGTTCGCCTCTCTAAACTCTAGGCTACTACCACTAATGCCTTCTTTCTTCAATCTCTACCTCATGACCATGGATAGGTACAAGCACTGAGTAGGTTTTTCACCACAGCCTCACCTATTGATAACAGGTCAGTGGTCTTGAAGGGAAGGAGATGAGTACAGGACGGGTGATGGTAAGATGTATGCCCTTAGTTGGCTCCAATCACCATTTCCAAACCCATAGCCCCTCTCCTGTGTTTTACATCACAGTTGGTTCACAAACTTCTACATCCTCCTCAGGTCTGGAGTGTGTTTTCTTCTCTTTGTCTCAGCACATTGACATTCAGGCCCAGCCCTGTGAAGTGCGGGGTATTATGGCTTACCCTGTGGATGACTACACCTCTACCATGACTCACCACATGTCTCCCTGGTGGAACAGCCATTTCTACACACACACGGACACCATCCAGACATGACACGCTCACAAGAGCCATAATTGGAACGTGACTGAAGGATTCTCTCTTCTGATCTGCTCCTGTGTTCATTCACTCCCATGATATCTCTCTGATTCCCCTTCACCCATGCGACTGATATAGCAGACTGAGAAGGGGAAGCTGGGAAACGTAGTGGCTAGAGGTCAGTTTGCTGCCCTGTGTCTGTGTGCAGCCAGCCTCTGTGCTGTGAGCCTCCAATATCTGCTACTACTCTACCTAGATCATTTATCATTGCCATTGAAGAGGAAGGTGAAATTAACTGCACTCTACTCTTTCTTTCCTTCTCATCTCCATACCACACAAGAACATGGGGAATGAAATGGCACATGGAGTTTCACCACTTTTTTAATGTTGGATGTTTCAATAGTGCAGTGCCACTGCCAATGTCCTGAATGCAGAGTGGACTGGTGATTCAGCTGGTGCTCATTTAAGAGACCAGTTAGACCAGTCACTAACCCTGTGTTTAGTACGGGTCAGCGTGTTAATTCCCCCGTCCACAGCAGCAAATGACTTTTCTAAGAGCACAGGTAGGCTTTTGTGTGGACTTGAATAGCCAGAGCCTCGGAAACGTTGGTGACGTTTCAAGTGTCCTCAGCCGTGTGTTGGAGGGCCTTGTCTGCTACGGCGTGTGGGCGGGCACTCTGGGTGATCTCTTAATTAGCCCCTTCATTAGCTCTTTGTTGTTCTCCTTGTGAGGGTAAATGTTGATCTCTCCTTGTCTCCCAGTGTGCCCGTCTGATTTCCATGATGGAGCTTTCACCAAAAAAAGGAGTGAGTCTTGTATTTGTATGTATTATGGATCCCTATTAACTCTTCCTGGGGTCCAAACACATTCAGGCGCTTACATCACACATACAACAAAAGATAAAACAGTACATCATATCACATTATTACACCACTACATATCTACAAACAAAAAGTGTATAATACCACCATACAACAATATTTGTTGTCAGAGGAAGGCCCTAAACATTTTCAGACTCCAGCCACCCTAGTCATAGACTGTTCTCTCTGCTACCGCGCGGCAAGCGTAACCGGAGCGCAAAGTCTAGGTCCAAGAGGCTTCATAACAGCTTCTACTGGTGGTGTTGAGCACATCAATGAATCCACCAACCAATTAGCTCTGTTAAGCATTTAACTAATGCAACGACTGACCAAGGTTGAACATTTTAACTTTAACTGCATTCCACTGTTAATGTAGTTATTCTGGTCACATAAGATAATAATATGCATTCCTGTGAATGAAGGTGTTCTTTTTTGCCTGGAGGATTTAGTGTATTTGAATATTTGCAGGTACGGCCCAAGTGACAGTCTCTGCCTCAGTTTCTCTCCAACCTCTTGTTTGGAGTCACATATCATTCACAGGCTCTGACACTGGCTGTAGTTATCCTGCCTGCTTCACCCCTTAGGTGGGTAGCCTGTCACTGTGTTTCTGCAGCAGTTAACCTTTGGAGTGCTGACTCGGTCATCTCCTTGTTCTTATCACTAGGTTGTTTCCTGTACTGTGAAATGGGGCTGGTACCCTCTTTGTGTGTGTGTGTAACCTTTACAAGTGTGCAATCAGTGTTTGTCTGGAATGATTGTTCTCACACCTGAATTAACCATAATTATCCTAGAGTATTGAATGCTTAGTTGCCTAGGCTTTATCTCCCTCCGTCTATAACACTGCATGGTTTCAAATGTTTCATTCAGAAACTTCCTGTGTCTACCTCCTTACAGTTTTCAATAGATACTGGTTGTCTTTATCCTGTTCATCTGTATCCCCCCCCCCCTCCATGGAACCACAGACATGCCCATATTTGGCCAGTGTCCAGCACAGGACGACTTCTACCTGGTGATGTGCAGCCACTGCAGCCAGGTGGTGAAGCCCCAGGCCTTCCAAGCGCACTACGGTAAGTCTCGCACACACAAACCGAGCTGATCCAGGGTCGGGTTTAATAGTTTTTTTGTTTTATAGCTCTTCTGAAGGGTTTGGGCAGGGAGAGCATATTCTAGACTTGTGCATTGGGGAAACCTGCTCGGCACTAATCTCTGTCAGGGTGACACAACTATAGAGTGCGTGTGCACGCATGTTCAGACACTATCACATTCGAAAGGATTAAAGCACCCCTCCCATTCTCCACCTCTGCACTCTCTATAACGTAACATGAGAAAGGAGCGCTCAGGCTTTTGATTTCCACCGCCTAAGACTTGTTTACAATTCTCCTGTTAATATTTGATGTGCTCCTCCGAGTCCACGCCTCTCAGTGTGAGTGCAGTCTAAGTTATTGTTTTAGCATGTTAAGCTGTCCCTGAGATGTCTGAAGAGGTCTTAAAAGTACTACAAAGAGTAAAGGAGTATATTTTTCCCTCTCTGCTGTGTGAGTTCTTAAACTGGCTTTTTGGCTGGCACGCTGGGAAGAATTGATGAATTATGGATTTTACAATCAAGAGATCGCTTTGCTGTGTATCTCGTTAAAACCAGCTTGGTGAACCCTCTGTGCTCACACACACACACACACACACCTCCATGTGCTTCAGTGCAATTGTTAAGAGAACTGCTCTCTCCACAGACAAAGTGAGCACCTGTGAGGCAGAGGGTTAGATAATGTGGTGTAAACTCTCTCTCCCTCTGGCTAATTCGTTGGCATGAATAATCTATTTATTCCAGGTGTGCTTTAGGTTAAAGTTTGGAGACCTTTTAAAATAGATTTTAGTTTGTAAAATGTATAGGCCTACCTTCCCCTACAGTTATCATTGATACCTCTAGTTAAGAAGAGCAAGGTATTATCTGTTCATTGAGCTGTTTCATTGAAGGATGACTTTTTTTGGTGAAATGGCCTAGTCTAAACTGACAGAGAACCCTATGTTGTGTGTAATTCTTGAAGAATTTGTGCTTAATAACGCATACAGTGCCTTCAGAAAGTATTCATACCCCTTGACTTATTCTACATTTTGTTGCGTTACAGCCTGAATTCAAAATGGATTAAATAGATGTATTTTCTCACCCATCTACACAATACCCTGTGAAAACATGTTTTTCTAATTTATTGAAAATGAAATACAGAAATATCTCATTTACATAAGTATTCACACCCCAGAGTCAATACTTTGTAGAAGCACCTTTGGCAGAGATTACAGCTGTGAGTCTTTCTGGGTAAGTCTCTAAGCTTTCCACGCCTGGATTGTGGAACATTTGCCCATTTATTCTTTTCAAAATTCTTCAAGCTTTGTCAAATTGGTTGTTGATCATTGCTAGACAACAATTTTCAGGTCTTGTCATAGATTTTCAAGTAGATTTAAGTAAAAACTGTAACTCAGCCACTCAAACATTCACTGTCTTCTTGGTTATCAACTCCAGTGTAGATTTGAAAGATTCCTGTATCTTTGTAGCGACTGGGTGTATTGATACTCCAGCAAAAGAGTAATTAATAACTTAATCATGCTGTTTTTTTTTTTTTACCCATCTTACCAATAGGTGCTGTTCTTTGCGAGGCATTGCTAAACCTCCTTGGTCTTTGTGGTTGAATCATTGTTTGAAATTCACTTCTCGACTGAGAGACTTTACAGATATTTGTATGTGTGGGGTACAGAGATAAGGTAGCCATCTAAAAAATCACTATAAAAAATGTAAGAAATCACTAAAACACTATTATAGCACACAGTGAGAGTCCATGCCACTTATGTGACCTGTTAAGTTAATTCCTACTCCTGAATTTATTTAGCCTTGCAATAAGAAAGGGGTTGAATACTTATTGACTCAAGACATTTCAGCTTTTCATTTTTAACAAGCCAAAAAAATCAAACAGTTCCAGTTTGACATTATGTTTTTTTGTGTGTAGGCCAGTGCCCAGCAAATCTCAATTTTAAGTTCAAGCTATATCACAGCAAAATGTGGAAAAAGTTAAGGGGTGTGAATACTTTCTGAAGGCACTTTGTTGGACTATCAATGTCCTCATGCAGAGGAATGGCGTTGTAATGCTTCAGGCATGCTTTTAGTAGCTTTAGTATGGATCCTTCAGTCTTTAGAACAAATTAGTTTGTAAAATGTCATGCAAGCAGTTTGCTTTTTAAACTTTAATTGGAATATTCACTTGATATATCTGGTATAGAGGTCGTGCCATCCAGGACCTCTATACCAGGCGGTGTCAGAGGAAGGCCTTAAAAATTGTCAGACTCCAGCCACCCTAGTCATAGACTGTTCTCTCTGCAACCGCACGGCAAACAGTACCGGAGCGCCACGTCTAGGTCCAAGAGGCTTCTAAACAGCTTCTACCCCCAAGCCATAAGACTCCTGAACATCTAATCAAATGGCTACCCAGACTATTTGCACCCCTTTACGCTGCTGCTACTCTGTTATCTATGCGTAGTCTCTTTAATAACTCTACCTAAATGTACATATTACTTCAACTAACCAGTGCCCCCACACATTGACTCTGTACCGGTACCCCCCGGTATATAGTCTCGTTATTGTTATTTTACTGCTGCTATTTAATTATTTGGTACTTTTATTTTATTTTTTTCTTCTTAAAACTACATTGTTGGCTCGTAAGTAAGCATTTCGCTGTAAGGTCTACACCTGTTGTATTCGGCACATGTGGCAAGTAAAATTTGATTTGATATCTCCAGTTTTATAGTGTAAACCTGGTAAGCCTCTGGCCTTTATTCCCTTCCTTTAGGTGTCTGAAAACGAATGGCACTTCCTTCCATTTCTACTCTGGGCTGGTCACTTAAGTCCATCTGTGTCCCAATATGCACACTAGTGTTGCGCTGTATACTGGTACCACGGTAATATCACGGTACCAAAATGTCATGATACTTAAGATACCAACATTTTTGAATACTGTATAGTACCGTTTCATATGATACTATACATTTTTTTGGCCATACTGATCTAAAGAACCCACTGGCTGGCACATCTTATAAAATGTTTATAAATTCAGTTTGGCTTATAAATGTAATAATAAAAAATGTAAGCAACAGAAACTAGTCTCTTTATATGCGCCGATCCAATACTGTCCACTTCACTTTCATGCGCATATCATGTGTGGCAGCGCATCCCCTTCCAGCCATCACTCACCTGCACAAGGCAGTTTAAGTAGGCTTTGCAAGTTCGATGTCACCCAGCAGTGCTAGAGAGGAAAAACAGCTTCGCGACAGGCATGCTTGCAACTTTACAGCAAAGAAAACAACTTGTCTCTAGCTCAAATGGGGGGAAAAAATAGTTGATAAAATTTCACACTATGCCACTGGCTGTTTTGAACTAACCCTGGGCCACTAATTATTGCTTTGATAACAATGTTGTGAAGTCATGTTACCTAGCTAGCTAGTAACCTGGTAACTTGACAGTAGGTTTAGGCTAATTTGATTGGCCCAGTTAGAAAGGAAAAGGGTCTGCTACTCATGATGTGCTTCAAAGGTATGATTTATATAGGCCTAATGTAAGCCTGAACTATACTGAACAAAAATATAAACCCAACATGCAACAATTTAAAAGATTTTACTGAGTTCCAGTTCATATGGAAATCAGTCAATTGAAATAAATTCATTAGGCCCTAACCTATGGATTTCCCATAACTGGGAATACAGATGCACATCTGTTGGTCACAGTTGCCTTAAAAAAAAAAATGGCATCACAATGGACCTCAGGGTCCCGCCGCAGGATTTCTGTGCATTCAAATTACCATCAATAAAATGCAATTGTGTTCGTTATCCATAGTTTATGCCTGCTCATACCATAACCCCATCGCCACCATGGGGCACTGTGTTCACAAATTTGACATCAGCAAACCGCTCACCCGCACGACACCATACACGTGGTCTGCGGTTGTGAGACCAGTTGGACATACTGCTAAATTCTCTAAAACGATGTTAGAGGTGGCTTATGGTAGAGAAATTAAATTATCTGGCAAAGCGCTCGTGGACATTCCTGCGGTCAGCATGCTAATTGCACACTCCTTCAAAACATGAAGTCTGTGGCATTGTGCTGTGTGACACAACTGCACATTTTAGTGACCTTTTATTGTCCCCAGCACAAGGTGCACCTGTGTAATGATCATGCTGTTAAATTAGCTTCTTGATATGCCACAGCTGTCAGGTGGATGGATTATCTTGGCAGAGGATAAATGCTCACTAAAAGGGATGTAAACCAATGTGTGTACAAAATTTGAGAGGACTTCGCTTTCTTTGCATATGGAACATTTCTGGCATCTTTTATTTCAGCTCATGACAATGAGACCAACACTTTACATGTTGCGTTTATATTTTTGTTCAGTGTATATCTAAAAATGCCAACATCGGCCCAATGTCTAGTTTAACACTGATGTGCAAAACCGATGTCAGAGCTGACATGCATACCTATATAACGTAGGTACATGACGTAATGGCGGCACTTTAAAATTTAGCGCTACACGTGCAACACAGCATTCCTAACCTAGCCCACAATGTCTGCTGTGTGGATCGAGTAGTCAACAAGTTGAGCAGTCATTTGAAAGAGTAAGAAAATTTCAGCGAGACAACTCAATGGCGAAGTCCATTAACGCCAAGATAATGGTATTTATTGCCCTTGACAATCAACAGTTCTCTGTCGTGGGTGACGTTGGCTTTCACCGACAGGTTGAGCACCGGTACACACTGCCAAGTGTGCTATTTTCCAGATGTTGCCCTACCGGAGTTGCACAGTAATTGAGTCACTGCTAAAAAAGAAACATTTAAAAAACATTAAACACACTGCTATTAGCTTCAAGACTGACATTTGGACCACCGATATCAACCCCATGAGCATGCTGAGTCTGACAGCACAGTGGATCATCGAGGATTTCGTACTGAGGAAAGTTATATTGTATGCTCATGAATGTGCTGGTTGTCATACCGCTGCTGCCATTTCAATGGCATTTGAGAACATGTTTGAAATTTGGAAATATGAGCATGCTAGCTTCGTTCAAACAACTGACTCGAGAAATAAGCTCAACAACTGAGCCTGCAGCAGACGTGATACCCTCTGCCATGGCATTGAAACACCTGCTCAACAAAGCGATTCGGTGCTGTTCTCTCTTTACCACCATGCTCGATACTACGTGCAAGGACCGCTACTTCGATGCAGACAATAAACAGGGTTTACGTGAAATGTTAGACACAGCTGGACAAGATGGAAACGGACACAGTGAGGAAGAGGCGCCACAGACAGAGCTGAAACTTCACTGCTTGACATGTATGATGAAATCCTGTAAGAGAATTAACCGACTGAACAAATGAACCCATGAAACAGCAAGTAAGTGAAAGAAATAGGTTTTGATTTTGTTTTACTGGTAATGGGGACATACGTAATTGCCAAAAAAAAAACTTTTTGGCGTGCGTGTGTAAACATTATTTTACTAGGCAAGTCGGTTAAGAACAAATTCTTATTTATAATGACGCCAAACCCGGACGACACTGGGCCAATTGTGCCCGGCCCTATGGGACTCCCAATCACAGCCGGATGTGATACATCCTGGATTCGAACCAGGGACTGTAGTGACTCCTCTTGCACTGAGATTCAGTGCCTTAGAACGCTGTGTGTGTGTGTGTGTGTTAACTATTTAACTGTACTAGAATGCTTAAAAGGCCGCAAAAATGTTAATTATCGCTATTGTTTTCTTTTTGGCAAGGAAAATATAGGATATCGGTATCGGCCAAAAATGTCATATCGGTGCATCACTACTTTCTGGTGTTCTTTACATTCTGGTTGGTACCTAATGTTTTTAAATTTGGGGGCAGTGTGCATGTGTTTGTGTCTGTGTGTTAACTGAAGAGGTTTCATGCAGTGTTTTCCCCTTACTGCCACAATGACATGCAGATCATTATGCATGTATATTCCTTCCTCTCATTCCTCTAGCCAAATCACAGCTAGGCCTTTGCAAATATGAGCAAAGTCACTATTCTATGCCGTATTCTATTATACAGTCGTGGCCATAAGTTTTGAGAAGGACACAAATATTAATTTCCACGAAGTCTGTTGCTTCAGTGTCTTTAGATATTTTTGTCAGATGCTACTAT
The DNA here is from genome assembly GCF_901001165.1 of Salmo trutta. NCBI lineage: Eukaryota > Metazoa > Chordata > Actinopteri > Salmoniformes > Salmonidae > Salmo > Salmo trutta. The sequence continues at coordinate 24,400,436 of NC_042970.1, read as the reverse complement.
GGAATACTGAAGTAAAATTACAAGCATTTCATAAGTGTCAGTCTTTTATTGACAATTACATGAAGTTGATGCAAAGAGTCCATATTTGTAGTGTTGACCCTTTGACCTCTGCAATCCGCCCTGGCATGCTGTCTATTAACTTCTGGGCCACATCCTGATTGATGGCAGCCCGTTCTTGCATAATCAATGCTTGGAGTTTGTCAGAATTTGTGGGTTTTTGTTTGTCCACCCGCCTCTTGAGGATTGACCACAAGTTCTCAATGGGATTAAGGTCTGGGGAGTTTCCTGGCCATGGACCCAAAATATCGATGTTTTGTTCCCCGAGCCACTTAGTTATCACTTTTGCCTTATGGCAAGGTGCTCCATCATGCTGGAAAAGGCATTGTTCGTCACCAAACTGATCCTGGATGGTTGGGAGAAGTTGCTCTCGGAGGATGTGTTGGTACCATTCTTTATTCATGGCTGTGTTCTTAGGCAAAATTGTGAGTGAGCCTTGACTGAGAAGCAACCCCACACATGAATGGTCTCAGGTTGCTTTACTGTTGGCATGACACAGGACTGATGGTAGAGCTCACCTTGTCTTCTCCGGACAAGCTTTTTTCCGGATGCTCCAAACAATCGGAAAGGGGATTCATCAGAGAAAATGACTTTACCCCAGTCCTCAGCAGTCCAATCCCTGTACCTTTTGCAGAATATCAGTCTGTCCCTGATGTTTTTCCTGGAGAGAAGTGGCTTCTTTGCTGCCCTTCTTGACACCAGGCCATCCTCCAAAAGTCTTTGCCTCACTGTGCGTACAGATGCACTCACACCTGCCTGCTTCCATTCCTGAGCAATCTCTGTACTGGTGGTGCCCCGATCCCGCAGCTGAATCAACTTTAGGAGACGGTCTTGGCGCTTGCTGGACTTTTTTGGGCGCCCTGAAGCCTTCTTCACAACAATTGAACCGCTCTCCTTGAAGTTCTTTATGATCCTGGAAATGGTTGATTTAGGTGCAATCTTGCTGGCAGCAATATCCTTGCCTGTGAAGCCCTTTTTGTGCAAAGCAATGATGACGGCACGTGTTTCCTTGCAGGTAACCATGGTTGACAGAGGAACAACTGATTCCAAGCACCACCCTCCTTTTGAAGCTTCCAGTCAGTTATTCGAACTCAATCAGCATGACAGAGCGATCTCCAGGCTTGTCCTCGTCAACACTCACACCTGTGTTAACGAGAGAATCACTGACATGTCAGCTGGTCCTGTTGTGGCAGGGCTGAAATGCAGTGGAAATGTTTTTTTTGGGGATTCAGTTCATTTGCATGGCAAAGAGGGACTTTGCAATTAATTGCAATTCATCTGATCACTCTTCATAACATTCTGGAGTATATGCAAATTGCCATCATACTAAGTGAGGCAGCAGACTTTGACAATTTATATGTGTGTCATTCTCAACTTTTGGCAATGACTACAGTGTGAAGTTAAATGCAATTTGTTGTATTGAGTAGAAGTGTGAATATCAGTGACAGGTTTTAGCACATGCGCATAACATTTAGAAAACTAGAACAAGTGTGTGGGGGGGGGGCAAACAGTGTGAATATTTTTCCACTGTGGTATTGCAATACTACTTGGTGTCATGATTCTTGGCCTGGTATTGTATCGTTAGTAAAATGGTGTCGTGACAACACTAATGCACACACTACTTCACATATTAATAACACCATAGTGCCCTCAAAGCTCATCACTAAGCTGAGGACCCTGGGAATTAACACCTCCCTCTGCAACTGGATCCTGGACTTCCTGACGGGCCGCCCCCAGGTGGTAAGGGTAGGTAACAACACATCAGCCACGCTGATCCTCAACACGGGGGCCCCTCCTGTACTCCCTGTTCACTTATGACTGCACGACTCCACCATCATTAAGTTTGCCGATGACACAACAGTGTGACAGCCTATAGGGAGGAGGTCAGATACCTGGCTGTGTGGTGCCAGGACAACAACCTCTCCCTCAACGTGATCAAGACAAAGGAGATGATTGTGGACTACAGGAAAAGGAGGAATGAGCACACCCCCAGTCTCAACGACGAGGCTGTAGTGGAGCAGGTTGAAAGCACCAAGTTCCTTGGTGTCCACATCACCAACAAACTATCATGTTCAAACACACCAAGACAGTCGTGAAGAGGGCCTGAAAAATCTATTTCTCCTCAGGAGACTGTAAAGGTTTGGCATGGGTCCTCAAAGTTCTACAGCTGCGCCATTGAGAGCATCCTGACTGGTTGCATCACTGCCTGGTCGGAGGCTCTACAGAGGGTAGTGCATATGGCCCAGTACATCACTGGGGCTAAGAGTCCTGTCATCCAAGATCTCTATACCAGACGGTGTCAGAGAAAGGCCCTAAAAATTGTCAGACTCCAGCCACCCTAGTCATAGACTGTTCTCCGCTACCGCATGGCAAGCGGTACCGGAGCGCTTAGTCTAGGTCAAAAAAGGCTTCTTAACAGCTTCTACCCCCAAGCCATGAGACTCCTGAACAGCTAATCAAATGGTTACCCATTTGACTATTTGCGTTGCCCCCCCCCCCTTTTTTTTTTTTTTTACATTGCTGCTACTCTCTGTTTATTATCTATGCATAGTCACTTTAACGCTACCTACGTGTACATATTTCCTCGACTAACCTGAAGGGGGCCCTTCACATTGACTCTGTACCGGTACCCCCTTTATATAGCCTCGCTATTGTTATTTTACTGCTGCTCTTGAATTATTTATTTGCATTTTTTATGTTTTATTTATCTATTTTTTTACTTATTTTTCTAAACGGCAATGTTGGTTAAGGGCTTGTAAGCATTCACTGTAAGGTCTATCTATACCTGTTGTATTCAGCACGTGACAAATAAAATTAGATTTGTTTTATGTTAGTGTGGACATTGGGATCCATACTATTTAAATTGACCAGTCAAGGCCACGGGGTTTCAGTGGAATCACTACTCTCCTTTTACAGTGCAGTGTTTATTCAACCTTTCCTTTGGGACAGAAACAAACAGCTAAGCCTGTAATATTTAATCACTGATTGTTGCTGGTTATACAGTGATCAGGATTGGCCACAAGAGGGAGACAGGTGTCATTGGTGACACTCATTGGTCATGTGGCAAGAGTCACAACAATCATGGACTAATAGCAAATGTGAATAGAGTAGCAAATACAGAGGTTTGTACTTTCCACATAAATTGAGGTTAGCTTAGTGCTGGTGTGGTTGCACCTGACTACTTCAGTGTAGTTGATTAACAGGACTTCCACCTTCAATGTTGTGCAATAACATTGATTCAGATAGGTCACACGCTGGTACCACAGACTGACTGTCAGTCTCATCTGCATAATCTCAGTGATTTGATAGGCTCGGCATTATGAAGTTCCATAGTAGGCCTGTTCATTCATTGGTTTTCCAGTGTACCGTGTGTTAATGCAGGACTCAACAGTTCCTATCTGAAGCTGACTGAACTTGTCTGGTCAGTGAAACACTAGTGAACTTCTATTAAAATAATGAGCTCATCTCTGCAAGGTACCACAGAGGGACCCTCCCTTTTCTGCCCTGGATGTAGTCTGTGTAGTTGTACATGACTTTCACTCTATGAAGCCACAGTGTTGCTGCTGGTAGGAAGGCCATTAGCTGAGAGAGTCTGCTGAAGGCCAATGCACTGTGATTCTCCCATCTAGACTGTCTCACCTCATTCTCCTGTATTGCTTGAAGCCCATCCATATGCTGTTTGAACAGTGGAGCCCCTGGGTATAGTACAGGGAGCAGCTAGCCTGGTGCTGTGGGCAGGAGTGACACACTGGAGTTTAAACAGGCACTAGTCAGGCAGCTCCGCTCCTCTTTTATTCATTCATTTATTAATCCGGTCGCTGAACAAAGATCCTCTCCTCACAGCTATATGCTAGTACTCAGCAGTGACTGACTGTGAGACTACAGATCTGGGATCAGCATAAGCAGAGCTATAGTATGCTCTGAGGAGAGCAGGCCTGCACAGGACCATGTAAATCATTTTGATTGGCCCTAGCTGCTTTGTGCAGCCTACACTGAGTGCTGTAGACCTATGCTGTGGCCCACTTTCCAAAATGTACCCCAGCAAGCCTGTCTCCTCTGTAGCCAGGGATTCCCCGGCCCTCTAGAGAGACGACTGTTATTTGCCAGTGTGAGAATAGACTGTAATGCTGCTCCTCTCCTCGGTCTCTGTTTTCCTGTTCTATTGGTCTGCCAGGATCTCTCTCTCTCTCTCTCTCTCTCTCTCTCTCTCTCTCTCAGCATTTGGCAGGCGTTGTGGAAACGTCATGCTGGGGAAGCCTGCTCACGCTTGAGTGTGGGTTATGCAGCGGCGTCTGCCTTGGACTGAGTGGCAGCTATGGGTTGGGGGAGGTTGGCGAGAGGCTGTTGGGTGCTATCCTGTTAGCAGGAAGGCAGTGGGTCATGGGTAGGAGGGTGGAAGAGGTGTGAAGCTCCAGCTTGGCACAGAGAGGGGCTTTGTCACAGCAGAGGGAGAAGAAGGGGCCTGGAGGTGTTGCTCTGTTAGCTAGCTGGGGTGGTGTGGGGCTGGGAGTGGCAGCTGTGCGTTCTGCCCTGCTCTACTGCTGCTCTCCCACTGAGACAGCCTCGGCATGCAGCCCAGACCTGCATGGGCTTAGCAGAAGGTTAGTTGGAGTTTCGTTTTAACTCGCCACGCCACCACGAGCCAGCCAGGCAGACTATTTCCCACTAATCCTGATCTGCTCTCTTTATCTATTGCTTTCATCCTCTCGCTCCATTCTCTTGTTATCTGCCCTCTCATTCACTGATTGTCTGTTTCTGTCTTTATGTCTCCTTCTTTCTGACACACTTTTCTCCATGGATAGAAGATGAAACATGTTTGTTGTGCTGCTCTACTGGTTGGGAGGAGGTAGTGCAGTCTCTGTTATCTGGCTGTAAAATGGTCAGATTAACCCTCTCAGGACTGGAACGGCCTCCAGCTGCTTCGGCCTGAAGAGCTGTACCTCTCGCATGCTTTCTTCCTCTCTTGCTGTATAACTTTCATTTTCTCTTTCTGTCTGTTTTACTTTCAAGTTCTCGTGTAGTGTGCTTGTTCAGATTGTGTTAGTTTGTGGAGTGAGTGCTCGATAACATTAGAAATAAGTGTTAAGGCTAAATACTGCAATGCGGATTTTCCCTTTTGTCCTGTTCAGCAGCTCTTTTTCCTCTTAGTTAAATTTTTTTTCTTCTGGTGTCAGTATTTTCTTGTATCAGTTATTTTAAGCCTAACCGTTCCATTCTGTTTCAGACAGGAAATCACGCTCCTGACCCGTATTTTTATTTCAGGTGAATTGGCCTGGATCAGCAAGGCTTTCTAGTCTTTGTTTTTAAAACTACCTGTTTTTGACTTTGTGTTTAGTACATTATTACCCACTTATACTAGTGTTTATTCACACATTGATTCCATGCACATTTATTGCAAAAATGTACCTGTCCAAATGCCTGTTGTTTCAAGAAAAAATGGAACACTAGTTACTACCTTCTGATTTATGTGCCTGTCGATGCTTGTTGGTCATGTCTCTGTGTGGACTGTAGTTCATCCCTAACCTGCTTTTCCCCTGACCCCTAGAGAGAAGACACAGCTCGGCCAGCAAGCCCCCCTCCACCTCGGCCCCCTCGTCAGCCTTCTCCCTGTCTGCTCTGTCTCGGAGCAGGGGCAGTGGGGCTGGTCCCGGGGCGGGGGCCGGGGGTGTCAGTGGAGGGGCCATGGGCCGCTCCTCCAGTGGGACCAGCGCCTCGTCCAACTCCAAAATCCTCAAACCAGCCAAAGAGAAGCTGCCAGGCATCCAGCAGAGACCTCACTTACCTCTCTTCAGGGAGCTCAATGACAAAATGTAAGCCATGCCTAACCTAGCTGCTGAACCATTAGCTTTTATTCTTTTTTTTAAGTTCATTTTTATTTAACTAGGGACAAATTCTTATTTACAATGACAGCCTACCCCGGCCAAACCCGGACGACACTGGGCCAATTGTGCGCCGCCCTATGGGACTCTCAATCCCGGCCGGATGTGATACAGCCTGGATTCGAACCAGGGACTGTAGTGACACCTCTTGCACTGAGATGCAGTGCCTTAGATAGCTGCGCCACTCGGGAGCCCTTGTTGAACCCAAGAAAAACGTGTTGTCATGTTGAACTTCATCCCCCCACCTCTGATAGCCCTGCTTTATGTTTACTTCTCTCTCTTCAAGTCCTCCCCTCCCTGCTCCTCAGAAGTCTAGCTCTGACTGACATCTCCCCGTGCTACCCTCCATCTGAATGAGCCCCTTAGTGTTAAAAAGAGATCCTTTATCAAACTCCAATTGCAACCACTCAAAACATGTTGGCTTTCTACTTGGGAATTTAAACACACTTCAAACTCTACCTAAACCTGTTCTGTTGAAATGAAATGATTTCTCTGAGATCTTTGATTTGCTGCTATAGATAAATTAACTCCCTCCTCACTCCATCTGTCCATCTCTCTCTTCCAGCCTGACCCCTGCGGTCAAAGTGGAGAAGATGCGTCTGAAGGTGGATGTGTGGGCCAAGCTGGTGCAGGCTCCCTTGGCCGCCACGGCGTCGTCCTCCAGCAGCACTGTGAGCTCCTCATCACCCCTGAAGCCAGGCCTTAACTGTCCCTCCATACCAAAGGCTCCCTTGCTGGCCCCTGGCCAGATCCCCAATGGCAAGGGCCACATCTCTGTCTCTGCCCTGGACAAGAAGCAGGACAACAGCGCCAGTAACAGACAACACCTCCACAAGAGACTGTCAGGTGAGAGGAGATAAGGAATTGTCTGTAATATGGTTTGGTGCAATAGATTTAGAAAATCAGTCATTTATCCAAGCACTGACATGTCATAGCCAAACAGTAAAACCTTTTATCCCAGAAATGCCACTAACTGAATACTGTTTTTCTGCTATCGCTCTCTCTTCCTTTTCTTGTTCTTGCTCTCTCTTTCTCGCTCTCTTTCTTGTTCTCTCTTCCATCAGAACGAGAGTTTAATCCAGATATCCACTGTGGGGTCCTGGATATGACAGCTCGGAAGCCATGCACACGATCCCTAACATGCAAGGTACCAAGCCCTCTCTTCTGCCCCCCTTCTCTCTGTTCTGTGTGGTTAGGAAATATTCCTTGTCACATTTCCTAGGTCTTTAAGCAGCCTCCAGACTGAGTGCCGCTCATCCTGACCTAACATACCCTTTGGCCTTCTCCCTCCCTCAGACACATTCCCTAAGCCAGCGGAGGGCAGTGCTGGGCCGGAGGAAGCGCTTTGACACACTGTTGACTGAGCACAAGAGCAAAGCCCGGGAACGAGAGCTGCAGCACACCCACCCCCAGCAGATCCCCCCTCTCAGGGACCCCCACCCCTCCCCCTCCCGGCTCGCCCCCCACCACGACCCCCACCAGGTCGCTCAAGGCAACAGAGCCGCCGACGCCACCAAGCCTTTGGTGCTCTGCAAACCCAAACCTCAAAATCCTGGTCTTCCACGGTGAGTCACTCCATGTACTCTTCCTGGGTACCCAACATCCAACAACTACTTTTTGCAATGTGGTACAGCCAGTACCTGCATCCCTGATGTGCGTTATTAAATCACTGTTTCCTCTGCTTTCAGACTGAACAGCAGTATCTCTCACGGAGGTGGCGGTATCCTGGGAGACCCCTCGTTGGTCCACGAGTCGCCCCTCCACTCTACGCCCGCCCCCGACGGCGTCTCCTGCCTGTCCAGTGATGAGGGGGAGAACGAGGAAAGGGAGGAAGGCACAGACAAACTGGACTGTCACTATTCAGGTTACCAACCACGGCCGGCAGCTGTAAGTCACTTTATATTTAACTCTTACAGGAATATGCTCTACATTTATTGAGCCCTTAAATTCACACCACAGCAACAATGAAACAAAAGCATAGCCAGATGCATGAAAAATCAGTCTTCAACCTGTTTTTAATGGCTCTATAAACAGTACCAACCTCCATTGAGTGGCAGCTTTTACCGTGCAGTGTGTTAACGGTTTCCCTCCCTGCTGCTCAGTACTGCACCTTTGGAAGTCGACTATTTGGGAGTAGCTGCTACTCGTTTGACCGGCGCTGGGATCGAATGCGATGTGCTCTTACTGCCATGATGGACAAGCACGTCAACACTCAGATGTGGAAGTAAGCCTGTACATTCATTAGACCAGCGTTCCATAATACCTACCTAATCCACAAACCTATTGCAAAATCACTGAGGCAGGGAGCAATAGTGTTGCCGGTGTCGTCAAAATATTCTGTCAATATTTCTCAAATACCGGAGCCTGTGAGTTCAATTAGACTTTATTACAAAGTGGTTCATGAACCAGCTCGGCTTTTATTACTTTGTAATAAAGTCTAATTGAACTCACAGGCTCCGGTATTTGAGAAATATTGACAGAATATTTCCACGACACCGGGTGGTGAAGGGAGATCTAGTGCTGTATGGGACACCATTAGGCTATTTATCTCCGGTTTTGGAGGGCCGGAACACTTCTGGTTTTCATACTCTCCTAATTAGGGACTGATTCAGACCTGGGACACCAGAGGGGTATACCACAAAGCAGGATCAATGAGTTGGCCTGCTAATTTTGATGAACATCCATAAATAACTATTGATTTTCTGGTTAATTAAGAAAGCTAAACTTAGATATTTGTTTTTGGTTGTTGAGTCAATGAGACCATGCCCATTTCAAGCTCAACTTTTATTTGTTTCAAAGATATTTCAGAACATTTAGCAAGTTAGCTGACATTGATCCTGCTTTGTATTATACCCCATCTCTCCAGGACGGTCCTGTGCTGACTCCTCTCTGTGTGTAAAGCAGTTCCCATGTCTCTCCAGGACGGTCCTGTGCTGACTCCTCTCTGTGTAAAGCAGTTCCCATGTCTCTCCAGGACGGTCCTGTGCTGACTCCTCTGTGTGTAAAGCAGTTCCCATGTCTCTCCAGGACGGTCCTGTGCTGACTCCTCTGTGTAAAGCAGTTCCAGTTTCTATCCAGGACGGTCTTGTGCTGACTCCTCTCCTATGTGTAAATGTTACTGATGGGAATGCTCATTGTGGTCTGTTTGTGTTATAGGAAAATCCCTTTGGCCTTGGAGAACTCCTCCCCTGCGCCGGCCCACAGGACAAGCACAAACTCCCTGTCCTCATCCCACGGTAGCACCCCTGCCTCAGGCTTCCTCAGCCCCTCCGCTGCGCCCCCTCCGCCCCCCTACACCCAGTCCTACGACAGCAAGTCTATGCTCTCGTACGGGACCACCTTAAACGCTCGTGCCTCCCAGGGCACGGCTGACCACCCTGCCTACAGCGCAGCACAGGCCAGACAAGTGTCTTCGTCGCCCCAGATGCCTTCAGCCCACTCCTCGGTCACCACCCTGGCTTCAGGACGACCGCTCAAGTCCAGATCCAGTGGCAAGTCCTTCAGACCCCGGGAGTCTTCCTCCACAGCCGCCATAACCAACTCCACCAGCGGGGGCAGCTGCAGCACTAGCCTCAGCTCGGGGAAGAAGAAGAAGAACAGCTCCCTCCTCACATCGTCTCATGCTACCACCTACTCAGAGTCCTCTTCCAACCCCACCTCTTCCTCCTCTTTCTCCTTCAAGAAGAACTGCACGGTAAACAGTGGCAGCTCAGGGAGCACATCCCACCACGCCACACTAGTCCCCTCATCTCACAGCGGTGTCCACAGTGTGGGACTTAACTGTGGCCCCAATGCCAGGACCAACTCTCTCAGTCTGAAGGCAGAGCCCTCGGGGCCAGCGGGGGTGTCGGGGCCTGGGGTCAGAGGCCCCCCCTCGGGCAGCCCGGCCGAGTCCATCAAAAGGATGAGTGTTGTGATGAACAGCAGTGACTCCACCCTCTCCCTGGGGCCTTTTGTCCACCAGGCCTCAGAGCACCACAGCAGGTTCAGCCATGCCCACACTGATGGCCGCCTGGAGGGGAAGAAACGCAAGGGCTCCCCCGCTGCCAGCTCCGTCAACAGTGGAGGTGGACCAGGCAGGCCCAAAGTGGCCAAGTCTCCAGCAATCAACAACATCCACGGCAAACATGGACGCACAATCCCAGGAGGCCCAGGGCTCCCCAACAGCTCCCTCATCCATCAGGTGGGTTGGACCCCCACAGCCTCACACACTGGCTGCTAATGCGTCCTGTCACCAACCAGTCAATCTCTTTATCTGTTGGGAAATTTACTGTGCAGTTAGGATTTATCTGGCTTCAACATATGTACATATATTGACGTTAGACAAAACATAAACTAAAAATCTCCAATGTAATCTATCATTTAAAAACCCTGCCACTCTCTCTCCCCAGCCAAAGGCCCGCCCCTGACGACAGCAGTGGCTGTGTCCTCTGTATGGAACCGAGGGGCGGATGATAAAGGCCCGCCCCTGACGACAGCAGTGGCTGTGTCCTCTGTATGGAACCGAGGGGCGGATGATAAAGGCCCGCCCCTGACGACAGCAGTGGCTGCGTCCTCTGTATGGAACCGAGGGGCGGATGATAAAGGCTGCTCTGGACTGCACGAGGCCTTCTAATGCCTTACTCTCAGCTTCCCATGATCCTCAGGGTGGAGGTGATCTGGTCTATAGTGGAACTATTTCTCCTAAAGCCATGTGGAGGTGGCAGGCGTTAGCCCTGGGGTTGGTCTCACCTGGCCCCCTGTCAGTCAGTGTTGTCCTGAGGTAGGTCTTCCTATGAGAAGAGGAGGGAGTTGCAGCCTTCCTGCCCTTTGATCTCCATGTTGAAGTTCCAGAGGTACAGAGGGAGGGTGAAGGGCTGGCACAACAGCCATGGCACCGCCCACCCACCATCATGATGCAGAGCCAACAAGCCGCAATCTGTTGGTATCTGACGATCTCTTCCGTGTGTGTGTGTGTGTGTGTGTGAGTGAGAGTGTTTGACTTTGTCACGTCAGATTCTACTGGACTACTGGAAATTGAAACTTACACCTGCAGGCCTGAACTCAGAAGCCTTGAACGGAGAGGGCAGAAAGACAAACTGTCACTTACATAACTTCAATCACATTGTTTTTATCCTTTCACTACATTTTGTTGGTTTGAATCATTGTGGCGTGTGTGTAGATACCGCCATGTTATGTACAGTAGCCAGAGATGAACGACATGAGCAGATCCACTCAATTCTATATGAGTTCCATACATGACCCAAACAATTATGCAAGTGTTACTTTGTTTCTTATCATGTTTTCACTGAATTTAACTACAGAAGTCTGGAGATTAGGGGGGAAAAGGTCAATTGTGAAAAAGGATGCCTGATGTGACAATTTGTGAAAAAGGGACTACTGCTCTTGGGACTAGAAGGTTCTATCTGAAAAAATATGATTGAGATAATTAGCTTTAAAACTAAGCAGTTTTTATATTGTATTCTTTTGAAATTAACATGAATTGGGGTATTTCAAGTACTATATAGGTAGAGAACATTGAACAGAACAAGGCTGTCAATAACTACATTTTACCTTATAGTCCCAAGCTCGAAGTCGTAATTCCTACAATTATTAACATTTTACTAATGAACAGCCACAGTAGACCTAGCCATAACTGTGAACAGCACTTAACAAATACAGACCCACTACTTGCTTTAGGACATTTAAGTTGTGCTTATTTGCCCCAAAAGCTAGCCAAAGGCAGCCATCTGTTTCTCCCACCATAGTCTGTAACCACTATCCCAGCTATGGCTATTAGTTTCCATTCCGGTACCTTTAGTAATGTCACAATACTGTGTTTGTGAGTAGAGGAGTTTGTAATGACTGACATCACACTTGTATGTCCTTCATCAAGCATGAAGTCTTAAACTGGCAATACTTCCCTCTGTCTGAGATGATGTGGTGGTTTTTGGGGGGTGTGAGATTCATGGAGATGGCTTCAGAGTAAGTTACTACTTTTTTGTAACTCCTGTAAATTTCGTAAACTTCACTGATGTCAGGCAGCAGAGTAGCTGAGTGTTTTGTATCTTACTTTAGCTTTTTCTTGTATGTATTGAACAAACATCGAAGTATCCCTATTTCAGAATACATATTTTGTTAACGAATTGTACATATTGAAATATGTATTTTTGCACAGGCATTTTCTTATACAAAATGTTTTGGTACAATTGAGATTATTTATTTAGTAATTGAAATAACACGTTTAAGAACTTAACTTATTTCAAGTGGTTCACTGCCAAGTCTAACGCAATAGGCCTATAACTAGAGGTTGAAGCATCTCATGAATCATGTACTGGGATCCTTTAAAAGGTGAAGTGTTTCCACTGTAGCATGTGTTTGTGTGATAGACAATATGTTTTGTTTGAACTCTCCAAGGTCTCACTTGTGCTTTTTACTTTTTTCAAGTTGCCTCAATCAAAAAATTAGAATTTTGTGACCCAAATAGCCTGATTCTGAAATGCCCCGCAGGCTGAAAGCTGTGCCAGTTGTCTAAGTGATTTCTATGAATTCACTCAACTACTTTGGCTGCATTCATGTTTACACAGGCAGCCCGATTCTGATTTGATTTCTCCAATAACAGATCTTTTTTCAGAGCTGATCTAGTCAAAAGACCAATTAGCGAAAAAAAAGAATTGGGTTGCCTGTGTAAACACGACCTCTGTAGATGTAGACTAACATTTCATCATTGAAACTTTCCTTTAAGGCTGAAGGGACTTAAGCAATCATGATAAACAGTGCAACTGCTTGCATCATTGTTGCCAAACATAATTTGAAGCTCAGCATTAAGGAAATTTATTTTTCAGCTTTTCAAAATGCTGAAATTAAGAAAGTGCCTGAATTTGTTTCACACTGTTTGAGGACAGTTTTTTTTTTTTTTAACCTTACTTGAATGTTCAGTGTTTTAGGAGCTCGCTTTTAAAATCTGCCTATGAACCCTAAATGTGGTAAAAAAAAAAAGGCTTGTCAACTAGCTGGTATGAAACCTTGGCGTTAACTTTATCTATGTTTTCCAGATTGGGTGCAGACCAGGGGGTGTTGAAGCTTCCTGGTCAATTATGAATTGCTTGTAGCAGGTTCAGTAAAGTGTTTTGTTTACCCTCAACCTCCACTGAAAACGCTAACCTTGTTTTCATGTGATGGAAACTTTGCAAAGATGTTTATCAAGTACCACAGACTTGGAATGTGAAAGTGAGACAACACAGCTTGCGGGAGGAAAATATCCTCAGTAAGAGCGTGCGTAGTTTTTGTATACATTATCAGAATCATTTGATCAGCTGGACTTGTATTGGCTGCTATGTAATTCATGAACAAACATGGTAGGTTAGATTTACTTAATATTTAAAGAAGATTGTATATTCTATTTGTTTTGTAACAGGTTTCTGTAAATAAATAATTTATACAGCTATTTATACAGAACTTGCGTCGCTTCTTTACTGATTTTATTTCTGTATCAAAGGAAAATGAAGTCACCAAAACGAATTTTATATACACAATGAGGGTCAATTCTTCAGACAAACTATTTGTTTGGATACTGGTACAATACAGAAATCCAGCTCTCCCTCCCAAAGAACACTGCCATCCATTTTACATGTTGATAACTCGAGACAACTTCTGGACACGGTTGAGCAGCAAGTCCCCTTTCTTGATGGTCTCCTGGTACTGCCAGTTCTTACTATCAGGTCTGGAGGAAAGAAAATACAACCCTGAGCTCTGCCACTTGTAATATAGAAATCAATTGTTTTACATGTAGAGTACCAGTCAAGTTTGGACACCTACTCATTCAAGGGTTTTTGACTATTTAGTGAAGAAATCAAAACTATGGAATCGCACAGTAACCAAAATTTAAAACAAATATTTTAGATTCTTCAAAGTAGCCACACTTGGCATTCTCTTAACCAGCTTCATGAGGTAGTCACCTGAAATGCATTTCAATTAACAGGTGTGTCTTAAGGAAAGACATTCCACAAATTAATGCATTTGTGACAAGGTGGTGATTGTATACAGAAGATCAAGTCCATATGGCAAGAACAGCTCATAAGCAAAGAGAAACGACAGTCCATTATTTTAAAGACATGAAGGTCAGTCAATACGGAAAATTTCTAGTTTCAAGTGCAGTCGCAAAAACCATTAAGCGCTATAAAAACCGCTGCAGAGGATAAGTTCATTAAAGTTACCAGCCTCAAATTGCAGCCCAAATAAATGTAACAGACACATTTCAACATCAACTGTTCAGAGGAGACTGGGTGAATCAGGCCTTCATGGTAAAATTGCTGCGAAGAAACCACACCAATAAGAGACTTGCTTGGGCCAAGAAACACGAGCGGTGGAAACCTGTCCTTTGGTCTGAGTCCAAATTTGAGATTTCTGGTTCCAACCCACCGTCTCTTTGTGAGACGCAGAGTAGGTGAACGGATGATCTCTGCATGTGTGGTTCCCACCATGAAGCATGGAAGTGGTGGTGACAGTCTGATTTATTTAGAATTCAAGGCACACTTAACCAGCATGGCTACCACAGCATTCTGCAGCGATACACCATCTTATCTGGTTTGCGCTTAGTGGGACTATCTTTTTTTTTTTCAACAGTGACCCAAAACACACCTCCAGGCTGTGTAAGAACTTTGACCATGGAGAATGATGGAGTGCTGCATCAGATGACTGCATTCAAACACCTGACCTCAACCCAATTGAGATGGTTTGGGATGAGTTGGACCGCAGAATGAAGGAAAAGCAGCCAACAAGTGCTGAGCATATGTGGGAACTCCAAGAATTTTGGAAAAGCATTCCAGGTGAAGCTGGTTGAGAGAATGCCAAGCGTGTGCAAAGCTGTCATCAAGGCAAAGGGTGGCTATTTTGAAGAATCTAAAATATATTTTGATTTGTTTAACATGATTCCATGTGTTATTTCATAGTTGGTGTCTTCACTATTATTCTACAATGTAGAAAATAGTACAAATAAAGAAAAACCCTTGAATGAATAGTTATCAACTTTTGACTGGTACTAATTCTTACCTGTTTGTTTCCACTATCTCGTTTACTTTGTCGATTTTGCAATGGAGGCGACCAGCAGCTATGAATCGTGAGAGTTCCCTGAGAACGAAGAAAAACCAAATTAAGTTATCACAGTACCTTTTCTGTATCAGTATAATCAAGAGCACCAATTGTCTTCTGACAGGTGGCATCATTCCTATGCGACTCGCAGTCCTCAACCATCAGTGCAGATGAAGTCATCGCGCTGTCTGACATAAGACATTGGAGCACTAATCGGCATTGTGGGTATGGAACAAGAGCTAGAAGTGAGACTCACTGGTCAATGAACTCTGTGCTGACTCCAAAGGCCTCAGCCATGTAGCCCAGGGTGAGTGAACGGTAGGACTCCAGGAGCTGGCTGTAGGCATGGATACGCATCTCTCTCACATAGTAACGGTAATGAGGGGCAAACAGCCAGTCCTTCTTCATATCCTGCTCCACTGTGGCTGCAAAGAGGGGACAGAGACAAACAGGTTTACAACTAAGGAAATGGGGATAGTGAAACATGCATGTCCACTCACTGGCTGCGTACATTCATTCTCTTCAGCTTTACTATTTACAAGCCTAAATGAGGGGAGAGCAAAAGGGGTGTCTCACCCAGTGACTGGAAGAAAACGGAGTAGCGACACTCGTATAGTGAGAAGAGGTACTGGCGGACAGCAGGGAGACTGTGCAGCACCTCCAAAATCTCTGCTCCCTTTATCACCTGAAAGAGAACACATTAGTCAACAGGATATAGTCATGACAGAACTGGAAATCTGCCAGTTGTATAAAACATTTGTCCTTATCAAAACAAGTT
Organism: Salmo trutta; assembly: GCF_901001165.1. NCBI lineage: Eukaryota > Metazoa > Chordata > Actinopteri > Salmoniformes > Salmonidae > Salmo > Salmo trutta. The sequence goes on along the minus strand of NC_042970.1, from coordinate 24,384,653 downwards.
TAAATGTACATGTTCTGACATGTAGAAAGAATTGTATAAACAAATTCAGGTTTTCAGCAACCATACTTGTCTTAGTGTCTGTCAGGGTAAGTACGAAGTCTGCAAAACTACCAACTCTAGAATTACGTAAGCACATTGATGCCCTGTTGACAACACCACCACCACCGTGGGTTCAGAATCTTCCTCTCCTGCTACCAACCTTTTCTCTGAGGTCGGGCCTCTTCTGGGCAATCATGCAGACGTAGACGGTGTATGTGACAAAGGTCTTGTAGTCCATGAGCTCGTAGGAGGTGAAGGTGGACACCGTGTCCAGGAAGAGCTCAGCAGCCTGTTTAAAGTCACGGATGGCCACACAGTACAGGCCCTGGTACACCTTCAGACGGTTCCGCCTGTCCCAGTCACCCCCCTCCTCAATAAGGCTGTGCAGCCACAAACAAGGAGGACATTGAAATGAGTCAATACGATGCCACGGCAGGCAAAATGTTGCTGGCTGCTATGAAATCTAAACCGTGCCAGTTAACACATATGAGACTTAGAATAGTTAGTGAAGGCCCTTAATGACATGTCATCATAGAATAGTGAATGCAGAGAGAAGCAGTGCCTTTTAGCCAAACTACCTTTTGGCTTTCTCAGTGTTACGCGTGATGAGGTCACTGTCCATGTAGAACAGTCCAATCCTTAGCAGGTAGAACACAATGTCTAGCCGATGTCCCAGGGCCACAGTCTTATCAAAGGTCTTCCTGAAGGCAGTCAACGCTTCCTCCTGTGGAATTACACAGCAAGAAAAACAGTTAAGATATTGGTGATGTGAAGATGATGGGTTATTTGGTTAAGCTAATGACCTACATGCATGGCGAAGTTGGAATGGGGATTTCTGGGACAGATTCTTGCTGTTTCCGAATATGGGGGAGATTCTTGCAGTTTCTGTATGTATAGCATGATACTGTCTGTATATTGTATACGGTTCACCGTGTAACCGTGGCACTATGACTGATAACACTTAACATGACTTCTGATTCATTGGCCTCTACTCTGAATGTAACAGCTTATGAATGCAAAAGCACCTTATTCCCAATTCTGATGAGATATTCAGCTCTAGCCATCATTGCATCTCGAATTTCACTCTCCCCGAGGTTCTTCTCGGCATCTTCCAGGACATCATCCAGGCGTTTCAGCTCGTCCTCGTTGGCCTTCTTCATCTTACTCAGCAGGCCTGTGTCAAGCTGCCACTTCAGGTCTTTACACAGGCTCTCGTAGTAAGGTGCCATATCTGTAACGAGGCAATTCATCAGCTATCACGTTAGTGACAAGCTAGCTAGCTTCAACTTGACAGTTGTAACCTTTGGCAACATTCTAGCTAGCTAGCCATTTTTCTTCAATATGTGTCTGGTTAGCTAGCTAGCTAATTGAATTTATTGAGTATGTAACTAGTTAGCAACTAGCTAACTGACCAGGTAGCAGTTTGATCTGGATAGGTTTATGTTTGCCAGAAGATACTGACTCTACAGTTAGGCTTGTTTACACTGAGCTGCACTGGGGTCGGAATGCAATCATTGGTTCAGAAAACGTACCTCAATGCAGGGATGTGATATGCCACTGTACTCCAAATGTACCTTTCTCCATACTGCTATCAGTATTCAATTTAATGGAGCAGTGTGGATAAAGGTAAAATCTGAAGTACAGTGGTAAGGGACTAGATCTTGTACTGTATCTGTCATTACTTGGGGATTTCACGTCATTTCCGGTCACAACTTGCAGACTTGTTTACGTGCTGCTGTGCGTTTTGTTGCCAACCTTACTTTGCTACCTGACAACTTTACGGTTTTTACTTTTTAATTACAGTTTATATTTTTCGTTTTTCCCTCACTCAACTTTTTTCATTCAACTTTTTCACTGCGGACGTTTTATCTGGACATGGTTCATCAGGACCTCCCACAGCCGAAGCTAAGTAACATTAACATGATGCCTTCTAATTGCAGTTGTTGTACTCATAATATACAGGAGAACGATCGCCTTACGGCGAGGATAGCTGTGCTGCAAGCCCAGCTTCAGACGCAATCGTTAGGCAAGGGTAATTTCAGTGTAGGAAAGGATGAAACAGCGTCTGTAACCCCATGTTAGTATAAATCCCCTCGCATGGTCCCTGCAGCCGGACAACTTTCTCATGGCTTCTGGAGGGAAATGCTGTAGGAATGCTCAACCGGTGTCGCTCATTCAGCCGACAGAAACTTTCAACCGGTTCTCCCCATTAAGCAGCGGGTCGGAGTCAGAGGCCGAGCCTTCTCTGGTCTCTACTCCTCCCGTTACGGGGTCTGAGACGCCGAAGCCTCCCACCATTAGCTCTGACAAATTGAAAACCCTAGTCATTGGTGACTCCATTACCCGCAGTATTAGACTTAAAATGAATCATCCAGCGATCATACACTGTTTACCAGGGGGCAGGGCTACCGATGTTAAGGCTAATCTGAAGATGGTGCTGGCTAAAGCTAAAACTGGCGAGTGTAGAGAGTATAGAGATATTGTTATCCACGTCGGCACCCACGGGGGACCAGTACGAAAAAAGAAAAAAAAAAATGTATGAAATGTATGTATTCACTACTGTAAGTCGCTCTGGATAAGAGCGTCTGCTAAAAAATGTAAAAAAAAAATTAAAAAATTAAAAAACGATGTTAGGATGAAACAGTCAGAGGTCACCAAGAGCAACATAGCTTCAGCGTGTAAATCAGCTAGAAAGATGTGTCGGCATCGAGTAATTGTCTCTGGCCCCCTCCCAGTTAGGGGGAGTGATGAGCTCTACAGCAGTCTCACAACTCAATCGCTGGTTGAAAACTGTTTTCTGCCCCTCCCAAAAGATAGAATTTGTAGAATTTGTAGATAATTGGCCCTCTTTCTGGGACTCACCCACAAACAGGACCAAGCCTGGCCTGTTGAGGAGTGACGGACTCCATCCTAGCTGGAGGGGTGCTCTCATCTTATCTACAAACATAGACAGGGCTCTAACTCCCCTAGCTCCACAATGAAATAGGGTGCAGGCCAGGCAGCAGGCTGTTAGCCAGCCTGCCAGCTTAGTGTAGTCTGCCACTAGCACAGTCAGTGTATTCAGCTCAGCTATCCCCATTGGGACCGTGTCTGTGCCTCGACCTAGGTTGGGCAAAACTAAACATGGCGGTGTTCGCTTTAGCAATCTCACTGCAATAAAGACCTCCTCCATTCCGGACATTATTGAAAGACATTGTGATACCTCAAATCTCAAAATAGGGTTACTTAATGTTAGATCCCTCACTTCAAAGGCAGTTATAGTCAATGAACTAATCACTGATCATAATCTTGATGTGATTGGCCTGACTGAAACATGGCTTAAGCCTGATGAATTGACTGTGTTAAATGAGGCCTCACCTCCTGGTTACACTAGTGACCATATCCCCCGTGCATCCCGCAAAGGCGGAGGTGTTGCTAACATTTAAGATAGCAAATTTCAATTTACATGAAATCTATGCAGCCTACTCGATCACTTTTTATAGCTACTGTTTACAGGCCTCCTGGGCCATATACAGCGTTCCTCACTGAGTTACCTGAATTCCTATCGGGCATTGTAGTCATAGCAGATAATATTCACATTTTTGGTGACTTTAATATTCACATGGAACATCTACAGACCCACTCCAAAAGGCTTTCGGAGCCATCATCGACTCAGTTGGTTTTGTCCAACATGTCTCTGGACCTACTCACTGCCACAGTCATACTCTGGACCTAGTTTTGTCCCGTGGAATAAATGTTGTGGATCTTAATGTTTTTTCCCATAATCCTGGACTATTGGACCACCATTTTATTACATTTGCAATCGCAACAAATAATCTGCTCAGACCCCAACCAAGGAGCATCAAAAGTCGTGCTATAAATTCTCAGACAACCAAAAGATTCCTTGATGCCCTTCCAGACTCCCTCTGCCTACCCAAGGACGACAGAGGACAAAAATCAGTTAACCACCTAACTGAGGAACTCAATTTAACCTTGCGCAATACCCTAGATGCAGTTGCACCCCTAAAAACATTTGTCATAAGAAACTAGATCCCTGGTATACAGAAAATACACGAGCTCTGAAGCAAGCTTCCAGAAAATTGGAACGGAAATGGCGCCACACCAAACTGGAAGTCTTCCGACTAGCTTGGAAAGACAGTACCGTGCAATATCGAAGAGCCCTCACTGCTGCTCGATCATCCTATTTTTCCAACTTAATTGAGGAAAATAAGAACAATCCGAAATTTATTTTTGATACGGTCGCAAAGCTAACTAAAAAGCAGCATTCCCCAAGAGAGGATGGCTTTCACTTCAGCAGTAATAAATTCATGAACTTTGAGGAAAAGATCATGATCATTAGAAAGCAAATTACGGACTCCTCTTTAAATCTGCATATTCCTCCAAAGCTCCGTTGTCCTGAGTCTGCACAATTCTGCCAGGACTTAGGGTCAAGGGAGACACTAAAGTGTTTTAGTACTATATCTCTTGACACAATGATGAAAATAATCATGGCCTCTAAACCTTCAAGCTGCATACTGGACCCTATTCCAACTAAACGACTGAAAGAGCTGCTTCCTGTGCTTGGCTCTCCTATGTTGAACATAAAAAACGTCTCTCTATCCACCGGATGTGTACGAAACTCACTAAAAGTGGCAGTAATAAAGCCTCTCTTGAAAAAGCCAAATCTTGACCCAAAAAATATTTTTTTTAAACTATCGGCCAATATCGAATCTCCCATTCCCCTAAAAAAAAATTGAAAAAGCTGTTGCGCAGCAACTCACTGCCTTCCTAAAGACAAACAATGTATACGAACCGCTTCAGTCTGGTTTTAGACCCCATCATAGCACTGAGACTGCACTTGTGAAGGTGGTAAATTACCTTTTAATGACATCAGACCGAGGCTCTGCATCTGTTCTCGTGCTCCTAGATCTTAGAGCTGCTTTTGATACCATCGATCACCACATTCTTTTGGAGAGATTGGAAACCCAAATTGGTCTACACGGACAAGTTCTGACCTGGTTTAGATCTTATCTGTCGGAGAGATATCAGTTTGTCTCTGTGAATGGTTTGTCCTCTGACAAATCAACTGTAAATTTCGGTGTTCCTCATGGTTCCGTTTTAGGACCACTATTGTTTTCACTATATATTTTACCTGTTGGGGATGTCATTCCAAAACATAATGTTAAATTTCACTGCTATGCGGATGACACACAGCTGTACATTTCAATGAAACATGGTGAAGCCCCAAAATTGCCCTCGCTAGAAGCCTGTGTTTCAGACATAAGGATGTGGATGGGTGCAAACTTTCTACTTTTAAACTCGGACAAAACAGAGATGCTTGTTCTAGGTCCCAAGAAACAAAGAGATCTTCTGTTGAATCTGACAATTAATCTTGATGGTTGTACAGTCGTCTCAAATAATACTCTGGACCCTGATCTCTCTTTTAAATAACATATCAAGACTGTTTCAAGGACAGCTTTTTTCCATCTACATAACATTGCAAAAATCAGAAACTTTCTGGCCAAAAATGATGCTGAAAAGTTAATCCATACTTGTTACTTCTAGGTTGGACTACTGCAATGCTCTACTTTCCGGCTACCCGGATAAAGCACTAAATAAACTTCAGTTAGTGCTAAATACGGCTGCTAGAATCCTGACTGGAACCAAAAAATGTGATCATATTACTCCAGTGCTAGCCTCCCTACACTGGCTTCCTGTTAAGGCAAGGGCTGATTTCAAGGTTTTACTGCTAACTTACAAAGCATTACATGGTCTTGCGCCTACCTATCTTTCCGATTTGGTCCTGCCGTACATACCTACACGTACGCTACGGTCACAAGACGCAGACCTCCTAATTGTCCCTAGAATTTCTAAGCAAACAGCTGGAGGCAGGGCTTTCTCCTATAGAGCTCCATTTTTATGGAATGGTCTGCCTACCCATGTGAGAGACGCAGACTCGGTCTCAACCGTCTCTGCCTGGCCGGTTCCCCTCTCTTCACTGGGATTCTCTGCCTCTAACCCTATTACAGGGGCTGAGTCACTGGCTTACTGGTGTTCTTCCATGCCGTCCCTAGGAGGGGTGCGTCACTTGAGTGGGTTGAGTCACTGACGTGGTCTTCCTGTCTGGGTTGGCGCCCCCCCTTGGGTTGTGCCGTGGCGGAGATCTTTGTGGGCTATACTCAGCCTTGTCTCAGGATGGTAAGTTGGTGGATGAAGATTTCCCCATAGTGGTGTGGGGGCTGTGCTTTGGCAAAGTGTGTGGGGTTATATCCTGCCTGTTTGGCCCTGTCCGGGGGTATCATCCGATGGGGCCACAGTGTCTCCCGACCCCTCCTGTCTCAGCCTCCAGTATTTATGCTGCAGTAGTTTATGTGTCGGGGCTAGGGTCAGTCTGTTATACCTGGAGTATTTCTCCTGTCTTATCTGGTGTCCTGTGTGAATTTAAGCATGCTCTCTCTAATTCTCTCTTTCGGAGGACCTGAGCCCTAGGACCATGCCTCAGGACTGCCTGACATGATGACTCCTTGCTGTCCCCAGTCCACCTGGCCGTGCTGCTGCTCCAGTTTCAACTGTTCTGCCTGCGGCTATGGAACCCTGACCTGTTCACCGGACGTGCTACCTGTCCCAGACCTGCTGTTTTCAACTCTCTAGAGACAGCAGGAGCGGTAGAGATACTCTCAATGATCGGCTATGAAAAGCCAACTGACATTTACTCTTGAGGTGCTGACTTGTTGCTCCCTCGACAACTGTGATTATTATTATTTGACCATGCTGGTCATTTATGAACATCTTGGCCATGTTCTGTTATAATCTCCACCCGGCACAGCCAGAAGAGGACTGGCCACCCCTCATAGCCTGGTTCCTCTCTAGGTTTCTCCTAGGTTTTGGCTTTCTAGTAGTTTTTCCTAGCCACCATGCTTCTACACCTGCATTACTTGCTGTTTGGGGTTTTAGGCTGGGTTTCTGTACAGCACTTTGAGATATCAGCTGATGTAAGTAAATTTGATTTTGATTTGATATCCCATCCCTGCATTGAGGTATGTTTTATGACCCATATCTTACGCCGACTCCATGGTGTCTTAATGTAACCATGATTGCGTTCCAACCCCAGTGCAGCTCAGCGGAAACAAGCATAATGTTAGGGTCGGTATCTTCTGGCAAGGTTTATGTCTGACAGTGATGCTAACGACACTGAACAAAAATATAACATGCAACAATTTCAAAGATTTTACTGAGTTCCAGTCCATATAAGGCAATAAGTGAATTGAAAGAAATTCATTAGTCCCCATCTATGGATTTCACGACTGGGAATACAGATCTGTTGGTCACAGATACTTAAAAAAAAATCTGTGACCACCATTTGCCTCATGCAATGTGACATCTCCGTCGCATAGAGTTGATCAGGCTATTGACTGTGGCCTGCTGTCCCACTCCTCTTCAATAGCTGTACGAAGTTAGAACTGGAACACGCTGTCGTACACGGCAACGCAGAACATCCCAAACATGCTCAATGGGTGGTGACATGTCTGGCGAGTATACAGGCCATGGAAGAAATGGGACATTTTCAGCTTCCAGGAATTGTGTACAGATCCTTGCGACATGTGGCCATGCATTATCCTGCTGAAACATGAGGTGATGATGGATGAATGACACGATAATGGGCCTCAAGATCTCAACACGGTATATCTGTGCATTCAAATTGTAATTGATAAAATGCAATTGTTTCATTGTCAGTAGCTTATGCCCGCCCATACCATAACCCCACCATGGGGCACTCTGTTCACAACGTTGACATCAGAAAACCACCTGCCCACACTACGGCATCTGTCTGGTCTAGTTGAAACCGGGATTCATCCGTGACGAGCACACTTCTCCAGTCTGCCAGTGACCATCGAAGGTGCGCATTTGCCTACTGAAGTCGGTTACGACACCGAACTGCAGTTAGTTCAAGACCCTGTTGAGGACAACAAGCATGCAGATGCACTTCCCTGAGACGGTTTCTGACAGTTTGTAAAAAAATTCTTTGTTTGTGCAAACCCAGTTTCATCAGCTGTCCGGGTGGCTGGTTTCATACGATCCCGCAGGTGAAGAAGCCAGATGTGGAAGTTCTGGGCTGGCGTGGTCTGCGTTTGTGAGGCCAGTTGGACTTACTTCCAAATTCTCTAAAGCGACGTAGGAGGGGGTTATGGTAGAGAAATTAACATAACATTTTCTGGCAACAGCTCTGGTTTAACATTCCTGCAGTCAGCATGCCAATTGCACGCTCCCTCAAAACTTGAGACATTTGTGGAAGTGTGACAAAACAGCACATTTTAGATTGGCCTTTTATTGTCCCCAGCACAAGGTGCACCTGTGTAATGATCATGCTATTTAATCAGCTTCTTGATATGCCACACCTGTCAGGTGGGTGGATTATCTTGGGAAATGAGAAATGCTCAGTAACAGGGGTGTAATGTTGTGCACAAAATTGTAGTTTCATAAATGTTGTGTATATTGGACATTTTATTTTCAACTCATGACACCAATACTTTACATGTTGCGTTTATATATGTTTGTTCAGTGTAGTGTAAATAGTTAACTACCCGTGTTAACGCGTTAGTTAGCAAGTCTACTCGCTAGCGACAAATGTGCTAGGCGAGTTAGCTAACTACCGGAGCTAGCTAACATTAGCAATTTCAACACTGTTTTTCAAGATACGAGTACGCTAGCTAGCATGACTTGCTAGGCCACTTAGCTATCTGTTGTAAACAAAATATATAACTAACGTTACTATTTTCGGTTTATTAGCTTGCCAGTAGCCTGCTACTTTGCCAGTACCGGCACTTTCTGGCTAATGTCAGCTACTCACCGTTTTCTTTGATTGAGTCCATGAGCTCGGTTTTCACTTTAGCATCTTGTCGGTGACCATCCATCGTGAGCAAAAATTTCAGCTGTGCTATCCTAAGATCAGGGTTTTTAGGCAGACCCTCTTCTTCCAGATTTTCCAACGGCATGTTGGCAAATATAAAATTAAAGTAATGACTTGCCTAAATAGCAGATATATATATTCTCTGGGACAACAAGGGTAAGGGGGAGGAATCTTCGGCTAGCTAGCTAACGATGACTACGGATAACACTGGTCTGCTACTTCCGCTACAGCGAGAACGTCAGGGGTGACAAGTTCAGATGGTGCTGCCCTCATCTGGCTAATAAGGGAATGTCCGCCGAGCACACGGAGTATGCCAATTTAATTTACGTCAAAGTACACAACTTTTCACTCAGATTAAACACATGTTGCCAAATGGTTTATATGCTTTTTTACTTTCTACAGAGACGAGTAGGCCTACTGTGACAGCGACTCAGTGGTTGAAAGGCTTACCTTTCCCTCTGAGATGTAAAATATTAATCTTATTCCTGAAAATGTCTAACAGAGCAACTGTCAGGTGGACATGTGGATATAATTGTGTTACATGGAGCTCTCAAGATATACAGAATGGAGACATTGTTGAGGCGCCTGGTAGGCAACCTTTATTATTATTATTATTATTGAAACGGGATACACTTTTTCATATCTCAATGAGTAAGTATTAGTCCGTTTCCTGTTATTTGATCCAAAGGTAACATAAGCAAAAATGTTACTGTTGAAAAATTTAAAAGTCTATTAAGAAATTAGGTTCTTATTACAAACAACACGTTTATAGCTATAACATAATTAATTGCTGTATGAAAGGGTTATAAAATCACAATAGGTACAAATTAGACAAATCTATGAGCACAATGACTCAGCTAAACAGGGAAGAGAAGCAATGTTGACAAGGTTACATAGTAGTCTATCCATGCCTTCTCTGTGTCAATGTTTTTAAAAAGCGTTTTAAGAATAATTTTAAGATACATTATTGATTGAGATTATATACCTCATTGACATTAAATATGTGTCGACCTATAACTTTCATTGTAAAATGTTTACCCGTTTATGTTCTCCATTCCAGACCCGTGGTAATGCTCTAGTCTTCATAATCATTTTGGGTATTGGTGGATCTTTTCAAAATGGGTTCCATGTTACTGTCATCAGTTCCCCTTCACCAGTAAGAGACATCAGCACATTGATTCCCCACACACTAATTTTTATTAAAAAGCATGATACTAAATATGTTTGGATGAGTGTGGAATTGACACTCTACTTTTCCCATGGCAAGAAATACCTAGGAAATATAACATGGTGTTCAAGGTTTATTAATATCTTGTTTTCATCTCACACAAGTTAAATCTGCATATTCAATCCTGCTCAAATGAACACCTAGCCTACTTCACCAGGGTTGGAGACTGTCTGTTTCCATAACCATGTCTGTCTGCTTGCAGTACATCTGGAGCTTCATCAATAGCAGTTGGATTGGGCGATATGAGGAAACCCCACCGGCACAGACAGTCAAACTTCTCTGGTCAGCTATAGTGTCGATGTACGCTGTGGGGGGTCTCCTGGGCTCTATGAGTGTCAGGTGCATTGCTGTGAGGTTTGGCAGGTGAGTTGCACAGATTTTTATAATCTGTATTTATCTCAATTTAAGTTACTTTTTCATTCAAACTTCTCTCAATTTCTTCTTCAGGAAGAGAGCCATGATATGGAACAATGTTGTCAGCATTGTTGCTGCAGTGATCATGTTCACCAGTAGGGGGGCAAACTCCTTTGAGATGATCCTGATTGCTCGGTTTCTGTTTGGATTCACTGCAGGTCCTACCAATGTGATGTTGCACCTTTCATTTCATGCAGATTAGTTTAATCTATGGATCATTTAGCCATGGTAAAATAAAATCACGAAATGGCCTTATATCTTAGTGTTGATAGCATAGATTTTTTTAATTCTTGTTTGTGAATCTCAGGTTTAGGAGCGAATATCCATGCAATATACCTGGGTGAGAGTTCACCCAAAAAGATAAGGGGCATGGTAACACTAACATTTGCTACCTTCATCTCCATTGGTAAACTGTCAGGACAATTTTTTGGACTAAGGTACAGTGCTCATTCTGAATTTCAAAAGACAAAAACATCCAGTATCACATTAAACTTATGGTTATCAATGTGTGCCAAATTGGATATCCTGAAATATGCTCTGACTTGATGCTTTATCTCAACTTTCTCAGGGAGATTCTTGGTCGTGAGGATAGCTGGAACATCCTCCTGTGTGTTTCAACATGTTTCTCCGTGGTACAGCTGCTAACACTGCCCTTCTTCCCTGAGGCCCCAAGATACTTATTGATAGAAAAGGGAAATACAGAGGCATGCAAAAAAGGTAGTTTGTGTTTCCTCATAGTCACCGAGATTGAAATTCTTGATGTCCAAAGGGATCCATCCTAAGTAGCAACAATCATACTCAGAACATTGAGTTCTGTCTGTGCATATGTAGAAATTATGTACAGTACTACATTACACTGCATATAAATACATAAACCTATATTATTACACATAGCTGACAGATTGGCCAATGCCTGTATAGCTGGGCTCAAAGTCTATACAGCTGAGGAGACTTTAGTTACTTGTTGTATCCTATTCAGAAAGTGTGCGTGTGTGTCAGCTCTGCAGAGTCTGTGGGGCAGGGGTGAGTACAAGCTGGAGATGACGGAGATGGTGTTGGAGCAGGCTGCCATAAAGGGCGAGACCTCGAAGAGTCTCCTGGAGCTGCTGAGAGACAGGAGCGTACGATGGCAGCTCATCACCATGGTGGTGATGTACGGCTGCATCCAGTTCTCTGGCATCACCGCAGTAAGCACAGCCCCCTCTGTCTTTTATCTCATACTGTACCTACTACTGTACATTCTACATCCTACTCCTCTTCTTCCCTCCACCCTCAGATCAGTGTGTTCTCCTTTGACATCTTCAAGGAGGCAGGCATCCCCCTGGATAAGATCCGCTATGTGACTCTGGGTGTTGGAGTGTCTGAGGTCCTCACCTCCATCACCTGTGTGAGTGCTGCTGGGGAACATGGGCTACACTATAGGGTGTTCGCTACAATACCCCTCTGTAACTTCTACAAAGCATGGTCATCACTATGTACCTAGGGCAATGGGGGGGCACTTCCATCTGGCCCGCAAGACATTATTTTAAATGTATTAAATATTATTATATTTAAGATTTTTGGCCTAAAATGACTCATTCCACGATATACAAACAACCTCCAATAGATGGCGCTGTAGCCTGGCAGCTCACTCTGAATTTGGGCCTACAGTCAGATTCAGAATGCGCTCAGTCATTATAGCCAATTCATTGCTTGATGACTTTTGACAAAATGAGTGCTGCGAAAATGAGAAAAGTGGGACTCTGAATGTTGTGTGTTTTAAAGAAGAATGGACAGCAAAATACTGTTTTACTAATATTGGACATAAAGCGGTATGTCTGATATGCCAAGAAAGTGTTGCCATTTTTAAGGAATATAATCTCAATCAGAATTTTTCAAGCAAGCATGCTAACTACGCTAGCAATCTGTCCTCTCAGGAAAAGTCAAGGAATGCCTCAAAACTTGCCACAAACTTAAAAGCTCAAGAAAATATGTTTACTAAACGGTGCTCTACTCAAGACTAAGTACTGGCACATAAAATCACAAAGCATAGCAAGCCTTTTGGTGAAGCGGAGTTTGTGAACGAGTGTATGGTGGAGACTGCTGATATACTTTGTCCTGGGAGTAAAAGCCAATTTTGAGAAAATTAGCTTATCACGCAGAACCATCACCAAGCGCGTGGAAGTGATGGGTGAGGAGCTAATCTCAGAGTTGAAGAAAAAAGCAGACAGCGTCAATCTTTTTTCTATAGCACTGGATGAGAGTACTGACATCAGACACCTCTCAACTTTACATTTTTGTCAAAGGAATAAATGAGAACTTTGAAATAACAGAGGAACTTCTTGCGATGGAATCAATGATGGGAACAACCAGGGGCTCTGATTTATATGACAGGATGTCTGCCAGCTTGGAAAACATGTATCTAACATTGGGGCAAACTGACAAACATCACAACAGATAGATCACCAAATCTAACCTGTAAAAACATTGGCCTACTAAAAAGATTACAAGACCAAGTAAAATAAGAAACTCTGAGGAATTTATATTTCTTCACTGTATTATTCATCAGGAAGCCCTGTGTAAAAGTGTTAAAGCTGGAAAATGTTGTCAAAGTGGTTATAAAACTTGTCAACTTTATACGGGCAAGGGGGCTTAACCATCGTCAGTTCATGCAGCTGCTCAACGACACAGAGGTAGAGCACCAGGATTTGTTGTATCATTCAAATGTGCGCTAGCTAAGCCTGGGAAAGTATTTTGCCGTGTGTGGGAACTGAGAGGGGACATAGGTATGTTCCTTGATACGGTTGGTAAAGCTGATGACTTCTCCGAGTTGAAAGACAGACTGGCTGGGTGACTTTGCTTTCGGTGTGGACATATTGGGGCATCTGAACGATCTAAATGTGAAACTGCACGGGAATTGTGTTTTTGTGCATGAACTGTATTCCAATGTGAAAGCATTCAAAGCCAAACTTATGTTGTTCTCCAGACAAATGAGCAGCCGGTCTCTCGCTCATTTTCTGACACTGGCCGCACTGAACGCGCCCACACTGAGACATACAGTAGCACTTTCGACAGTGAGAAAGCACCACCGGACACATCGACATCCAATGTGACAGTGCTTTGAAGGAGAAGTTCAAAACAGCAACAGTAGTCCAGTTCTATGGCTCACTGAATGAAACAAAGTTTCCAAACATTAAAAAACATGCCCAAAGGATGCTTGTTTTATTCGGGTCCACATGTGTGTGAACAAACGTTCTCAGTCATGAATTACAACAAAAACAGGTCAAATTTAACAAATGACCACTTGTCAGCTGTTCTGTTCTGAATCTCTACAACAAAGATGACACCAGACTTTGATGCCCTTGCCAAGAGAGGTGACCAGACCCATTGTTCTCATTGTGACTAAAATAACTGTGACTGGGGTAGGCAAGGATAATGCTTTTTCATGGTGATGGTTATGCAGTGAGAATTATCCAGCAATGCACTTGGATACAGGTTATTTGTCCCCATACATCTGACAATTGACACTTATTAAGTCAGATTTGGACTGAAATGATTGGATAACTGTAAATATGGCACACAATGGATATGTGTTCCTTAACATGCTTTCAAAAACAGACCATTCCAAATTAAACAGATGCTCTTACCATATGTTTCACTCACACTTTTGAATATTTTATTTTTTTACACATCTGCTGTTACATTTTGCATGTCTCCAGACATATAATATAATATATATATTTTTTTAAGTTTGCATATTGTGACAAAGTTTGACTGTACTTTACAAGGGTAGAGATGCAGGATCTGTGTGTGTGTTTGACTGTCATGTTATAAATTATATCAATTTTGTGAAATATTTGCTCACAAAAAACAAGGGTAGAGATGGTACAAGGGTAGAATTGTTCTGCAAGCATATGTACACCTACAGTACACTAGTAGATGCGTGTCAATTTGAAAATGAATAGTCTTCACATGTTTTGTCACGCATATAGTATGTGGCCCTTCACTTGGTTTCATAAACTGAATGTGGCCCTTGAGCCAAAAGGTTTGCCCACCCCTGAGCTAGGGTAAAAAGGTTTAAAGTAGAGCCCTTTTTAATTAATGTGAAAATGTCACTCGTTAAGTGGTCATTAGGCAACTGTGATAAGGACTAATAAGCAAAAGTAATCAGTGAACAGTAGGAGAGTGACCATACAGGAAGAAACACTGTCCCCGTGCAGGAATCCACCCCCCGTGCCTACCGTACAGAAGCTCTGCTACAGGTTGAACATATTTGTCACTAAGATGTGAATGCCCCTCCTGAGCTCCAAACAGTAAATCATGTCTGAGCTCCTCTGGCTCTGCCATGCGGCGGGAAGGAGGGAGTGATGGATGGGGAAGGTTCCGGATAAGTTCTGTTGTGTGCGTTCATCCCTAGGGCCTGCTGATCGAGAGTGTGGGGAGGAGAGCGCTACTCTGGGGGGGCTTTGGGGCCATGTCTGCCATCATGATATTAATCACCATCACTCTCAATCTAAAGGTGAGCCCCTTGACCTTTCAACTCTCCTGCATTGTTACAAATATACAGTAAGAGGACCTAAGTGATGATACATGGATGTGTATCACATTAGAATGTGTCCCAAATCCCCTTGGTCACGACTTCCCCAGCAACAGTGGTGGTTGTTCCATGTGCATGGAAAACATACAATAAAATATAATTTATTCTGTTCTAACAATATTGTTATAGGATTACAGCTTCTGGATTCCATACAGCACTGTTGGCTTGATATTCCTCTTTGTCATTTTTTATGGAGGAGGCCCAGGTATGTTTAATATCAAACCACAGAATGGATTAGTAATAATACAATAACAAAGTATAGAAGGACAAAGTATAGACAAAATACCAACATTATATTGCCGTGACCATCAGTGGTGATTGATCTGATGCATCCTTTCCTGTTGCCTGTGCTATTCCTAGCTGGAGTGTTGCCGTCTCTCACACATGAGATCTTTATCCAATCGTGCCGGCCTGCAGCGTTTGTGTTTACTGGGATCCTGCGCTGGCTTGGCTTTGCTGTGCTGGGACTAGTTTTCCCTTTTCTTATCGTAAGTCTATAGACCATTTTGGGTTCGATTCCCACGGGGGCCAGTACAAAAAAAATGCATGAAATGTATGCATTCACTACTGTAAGTCGCTCTGGATAAGAGCGTCTGCTAAATGACTAAAATGTAAATGTAATTTTGGAATTAAGTGTTGTATTATGCTTTTATAATGCTTGCAAAGTTTTATAATTCTTTCAAAGTTACCAATTGAGATACAATGACATTTCCTGAGCACAAAGCACATTGTTCTTCACTATGACAGTTTGATACCCCAGAGATACCAGGCATACAGTAATTCCATACTTTGAACATTACATTGAGACACTGCAATTAAAACTTTTCTTTATTATCTCAGTATTACCTTTGTCTCAGCCAGTCTGTGTAAAACAGCAGAGCTCTAATTTAGACATAAGTGGAATTATATCAAATGAAACAAAGATTTCTTGTAGCCATGAGTAGAACAATAGGACAGGACTATTTAATCACAGGCTCTCAGCCAACTGTCCAAGTTGTTCCCCTGGTTATTGTAACTATAGGAACTCACCTGCCTGCCTCTTCTCTGTGCCACAGGAGCTGCTAAAATCATTCAGCTTCGTGCTGTTTGCCTGCATGTGTCTGTTGGCGTCATTTTACATCTTCTTCTACCTGCCGGAGACCAAGGGGAAAACCCTCCTGGAGATCTCAGAGGAGTTTAAAAACATCACACTGTGTGAAAACCCCCTCTCAGATGACAAGACCCTGGAGACAAGGTTATGAAAACTGTTGATAGCAAATTAACAGATTTATCCCACTCTGAGTTGTATCATATCTTCATACAATGTGCACTCACAGCATATCAAATCAAATGTATTTATATAGCCCTTCTTAGATCAGCTGATATCTCAATGTGCTGTACAGAAACCCAGCCTAAAACCCCAAACAGCAATCAATGCAGGTGTGTATATATAACATTGTTTTATGCATCTGAATGACTTTGAGACCTATTGATTTATAATAAAATTACTTTTCAAATAATCTTTCATTTACTTGTTTCCAACCTTTTTTACCAGCCATATGGTCTGGTCTGTTTTCCTGAGAAGGTTCATATTATACATTTTCTATGACAAAATGTACTCTTTATCTTTCATTATATCTCATACCACATAAAATCCTCCCCAAGTCTGACTTCTTATGGACTCATTAGTAAGAACCCTGTACACTTAACAGATGCCCATGGCCCACGTGGGGGACTCCCTCAGCCTCTTAGCTGGCTCTTTGAGAACTGGCTCCCA
This sequence comes from Salmo trutta, assembly GCF_901001165.1. Lineage (NCBI taxonomy): Eukaryota > Metazoa > Chordata > Actinopteri > Salmoniformes > Salmonidae > Salmo > Salmo trutta. The sequence continues at coordinate 24,367,753 of NC_042970.1, read as the reverse complement.
TAATGATGCGGCTGGATCTTTGATGGAATTGACTTTTCCAGTATGGTTGTGAACCTGCTGGCTCTTTGAGGGGCTCCCCCTCTCCCCCTTATCACTGGCTGCCAGCTGCTGCCGGGCACTGGGTCTTCATTTGCAGTTAAAGGCGCTAGGTGCACAGCTCCCATTCAGGGATGGGGAGTGATTGACGTTATCTTAGATGGGTGAGATGTTTCCTCGGCGTCCCACTGTTGTGCGTTCTCTAGAGGGGATTAACTAGAGGTACCATAGTGATGCCTAACCGTTTCTCCTCACAGACCTGCCTGCCTGGCCAATTTACTCTTTAATGGAAAATGCTGACTGAGGTAAATATCATGGACACATACAGTATAGTAGGTATTTCCGTGTGAGCATATGTTTCAAATAAAGCGTTGGACTTAGACCAAACAATATTCATGACAAGTGCAATGTGGTATATTCAACTGTAAATAATAGTAGATTGATCTTGGGAAGATTAATGCTTGAATATGACAAAATTGAGCAGTCGTGATAGACCATATTGGTTTATTTATTGTGCTGTAGTGACACCAAGTTCTCAACAGATGGCAGAGTAAATCTGCATTGTGAAAACAACTTCATTCAAGGCATGACAGCACAGATGCTGTGGCACAGTAATATACTGAACAAAAATCTAAACGCAACATGCAACGATTTCAAAGATTTTACTGAGTTACAGTTCATATAAAGGAAATCAGTCAGTTTAATAAATTCATTAGGCCGTAATCTATGGATTTCACATGATTTGGAATACAGATATGCATCTGTTGGTCACAGATACCTTCAAAGAATTGTGTACAGATCCTTGCAGCATGGGGCCATGCATTGTCATGCTGAAACATGAGGTGATGGCGGCTGATGAATGGCACGACAATGGGATTCAGGATCTCGTCACGGTATTCACGGCATTCATATTGCCATCGATAAAATGCAATTGTGTTCATTGTCCGTAGCTTATGCCTACCCATACCATAACCCCACCATGGGGCACTTTGTTCACAACGTTGACATCAGCAAACCACTTGCCCACACGACGCCATACACGCTGTCTGCCATCTGCCGTGTACTGTCGAAACCGGGATTCATCCATGAAGAGCATAGTTCTCCAGCGTGTCAGTGGCCATTGAAGGTGAGCATTTGCCCACTGAAGTTGGTTACAATGCCGAACTGCAGTCAGCATGCCAATTGCACACTCCCTCAAAACTTGAGACATCTGTGGCATTGTATTGTGTGACAGAACTGCACATTTTAGAGTGGCTTTTTCTTCTCCCCAGCTTCTTGATATGCTACACCTGTCAGGTGGATAGCAAAGGAGAAATGCTCAGTAACAGGGATGTAAACAAATTTGTGCACAAAATGTTAGAGAAATAAGCTTTTTGTGCTTATGGAACATTTCTGGGATCTTTTATTTCAGCTCATGAAACATGGGACCAACACTTTACATGTTGCGTTTATATTTTTGTTCAGTGTACATTCATACTAACATCTTTTGAGGGAATCAGTGTAAAAAATAGGTTTGGTTGACTGATACTGCTTCTCAATGTGTCACAATACAACAAAATACATTTTCTTTAAAGGACAACCATTAAGGTCAGTTCATATGATCACTAAAGAACCATTTTGCTGAAGTGAAAAATGTAATATTATCCCAAAAACACTGCACAAGGTCATACTGTGAAAGATACATTTTAAAATGTCTGGTGGTATTTTTAGGACTTTTACTGGCTTCAATAAACTCCTGCCTCTGCACATAATAGAAAAGCCGGCTCCAGTAGCTGTTCCTCAGGGACACAGAGGGGAAATGTGGGCCAATCTCTGTCATTTACTGTTTTCCCTGCTACGTCATGTTGAGCACTCAGGAACAATATCGCAAACAAAACTTACAAGGCAATCATGGTAGTTCCGTAAAATGACCTAGTTTAGATCTACAGTATATGACTGCAACCTCCTGGCCACACTGATATACGCTGAGTGTGCAAAACATTACGAAAACCTTTTTCCCTCAGAACAGCCTCAATTCGTTGGGGTATGGACTACAAGGTGTCGAAAGTGTTCCACGGGAATCAAATCAAATTAAATGTTATTTGTCACATGCGCTGAATACCGTGAATTCCGTGAAATGTTTACTTACAAGCCCTTAACCAACAATGCAGTTCAAGAAATAGAGTTAAAAAAAGATTTACTAAATAGACTAAAGTAAAAATAAATCAAATCAAAAGTAACAAGAAAATTACATAACAATAATGAGGCTATATACAGGGGGTACCAGTACCGAGTCAATGTGCGGGGGTACAAGTTAGTTGAGGTCATTTGTACATGTAGGTAGGAGTAGCAGCAGTGCAAAACAAGGGGGCATTTGATTAATTGTTCAGCAGTCTTATGACTTGGGGGTAGAAGCTGTTTAGGAGCCTTTTGGACCTAGACTTTGCGCTCTGGTACCGCTTGCCGTGCGGTAGCAGAGAAAACAGTCTATGACTTAAGTGACTGGAGTCTTTGGCAATTTTTTGGGCCTTCATCTGACACCGCCTAGAATATAGGTCTTGGATGGCAGAAAGCTTGGCCTCAGTGATGTACTGGGCCGTACGCACTACCCTCTGTAGCGCCTTACGGTCAGATGCCGAGCAGTTGCCATATCAGGCGGTGATGCAACCGGTCAGGATGCTCTCGATGGTGCAGCTGTAGAACTTGCCAAATCTTTTCAGTGAAGTCAATGAACAGCATTCTCACGTAGGTGTTCATTTTGTCAAGGTGGGAAAAGGCAGTGTGGTGTGCGATTTAGATTGCGTAATCTGTGGATCTGTTGGGGCGGTATGTGAATTGGAGTGGGTCTAGGGTTTCCGGAATGAGGGTGTTGATGTGAGCCATAACCAGTCTTTCAAAGCACTTCATGGCTACGGATGTGAGTGCTACGGGGTAGTAGTCATTTAGGCAAGTTACCTTCGCTTTCTTGGTCTGCTTGAAACATGTAGGTATTACAGACTTGGTCAGGGAGAGGTTGAAAATGTCAGTGAAGACACTTGCCAGTTGGTCTGCGCATGCTTTGAGTACACATCCAGGCAATCCATCTGGCCCCGCGGCTTTGTGATTGTTGACCTGTTTAAAGGTTTTGCTCACATTGGCTATGGAGAGCGTGATCACACAGTTGTCCGGAACAGCTGGTGCTCTCATGCATGCTTCAGTGTTGTGGGGGCGACGTCATCGATGCACTTATTGATGAAGCCGGTGACTGAGGTGGTATACTCCTCAATGCCATTAGATAAATCCTGGAGCATATTCCAGTCTGTGTTGGCAAACAGTCCTGTAGCGTAGCATCCGCATCATATGACCACTTCTGTATTGAGCGAGTCACTGGTACTTCCTGCTTTAGTTTTTTCTTGTAAGCAGGAGTATAGATTTGCCAAATGGAGGGCGAGGGAGAGCTTTGTATGCGTCTCTGTGTGTGGAGTAAAGGTGGTCTAGAGTTTTTTTTCCCTCTGGTTGCACATGACATGCTGGTAGAAATGAGGTAAAACAGATTTAAGTTTGCCTGCATTAGACCCCGGCCACTAAGAGTGCCACTTCTGGATGAGCATTTTCTTGTTTGCTTATGGCCTTATACAGCTCGTTGAGTGCGGCCTTAGTGCCAGCATTGGTTTGTGATGGTAAATAGATGGCTATGAATAATAATATAGATGAGAAATCTCTTGGTAGATAGTGTGGTCTACAGCTTATCATGAGGTTTTCTTCCTCAGGCAAGTAGTACCTCGAGACTTCTTCAATATTAGACATCTCGCACCAGCAGTTATTGACAAATGGACACACACCCCCGCCCCTCGTCTTACCAGACGTAGCCGCTTCTCTCCTGCTGATGCATGGAAAATCCAGCCAGCTCTATATTATCTGTGTCATCGTCCAGCCACAACTCGGTGAAACATAACATATATTACAGTTTTTAATGTCCCGTTGGTAGGATAGTCTTAATCGTAGATTGTCCAGCTTATTTTCCAATGATTGCATGTTGACCAATAATACGGAGGGTAGGGGTGGTTTACCTACTCGCTGGTGAATTCTCACAAGGCACCCCGCCCTCCTCCCCCTTTTTCTCAATCTTTTCTTCACACGGATGAATGGCATTTGGGCCTGGTCTCGACAAAGCAGTATATCCTTAACGAAAAAATCTTCATTCAGTTTGAGATGAGTAATCGCTGTTCTGATGTCCAGAAGCTCTTTTCGGTCATAAGAGACGGTAGCAGCGACATTATCTACAAAATGCGTTACAAACAATGCAAAAAAATAAACAAAATGATGCAGGCCCATGTTGACTTGAATGCTTCCCTCAGTTGTGTCAAGTTGGCTGGATGTCCTTTGGGTGGTGGACCATTCTTGATACACACGGGAAACTGTTGTGCATGAAAAACCCAACAGCGTTGCAGTTCTTGACACCTTCAAATGGGTGCGCCTGGCACTTCTACCATACCCCATTCAAAGGAACTAAAATCTTTGCCTATCCACCCTCTGAATTGCACACAAAAGCCATGTCTCAATTGTCTCAAGGCTTAAAAATCCTTCCTTAACCTGTCTCCTCCCATTCATCTACACTGATTGAAGTGGATTTTGCAGGTGACATGAATAAGGGATCATAGCTTTCACCTTGATTCACCTGGTCAGTCTATATCATACAAAGAGCAGGTGTTCCTAATGTTTTGTACACTCAAACATGTTTGCATTGTGCAATAACAGTTTAAAGAGGATTTAAAACCATAACCTGGGATAGGATCAAACAACGCAATGGCAACCTTGTATGAATCACTCTAATGAGTGCCAGCCTGGTGATGAATAAAGAAAAGTATGTCCTGGAATGAAAACATCACCGACACTCTCTGCCTCATTTACATCTGAGGGCTAAAGTGGTCAACCCATTATGCTGGGAAAGAGAGAGAGGGGGGGTGAGAGACAGTGAAAGAGAGAGAGCGAGAGAAAGAGAGGGGGTTATTAAAGAGAGAAAGCAAGAGAGAGAGATTTTGGTTGTGGTGATTTAGTGCAGGTGGCACACAGATGGGACCCCCTCTGGGACCTGGGGCTCATTAATGAGTTACTGCCAGAGGGCCTGGGGACGTGACACCATGAACCAGACGGAGCCCTCGATCGTGGCGGTATAAAGATACCCGGTGTGCCACTCTCCATTACCATGAGATGTCTCCCAGTCGTTTAATTTGTGGATTACTACCCAGCCCCAAGCTGGCACAGTTTCACTGTGGATATGGCAGATCAGGAAACAACACATTATGAAGGGAAATGCTGCATGATATGTTACGAATTATATGTTACGAATTCTAGCTAGGTAGCTAATGTTACAGTGCCTTGCAAAAGTATTCATCCCCCTTGGCGTTTTTCCTATTTTGTTGCATTACAACCTGTAATTTAAATGTATTTTTATTTTGTATTTCACAAAATAGCCCAAATTGGTGAAGTGCAATGAAAAAAATTACTTGTTTCAAAAAATTCAAAAAAAGAAAAACGGAAAAGTGGTGCGTGCATATGTATTCACCCCCTTTGCTATGAAGACCCTAAATAAGATCTGGTGCAACCAATTACCTTCAGAAGTCACATAATTAGTTAAATAAAGTCCCCCTGTGTGTAATCTAAGTGTCACATGATCTGGCACATGATCTCAGTATATACACACCTCTTATGAAAGGCCCCAGAGTCTGCAACACCACTAAGCAAGGGGCTCTCCATGAAGACCAAGGAGCTCTCCAAACAGGTCAGGGATAACGTTGTGGAGAAGTACAGATCAGGGTTGTGATATAAAAAAATATCAGAAACTTTGAACATCCCACGGAGCACCATTAAATCCATTATAAACATTTTTAAAGAATATGGCACCACAACAAACCTGCCAAGAGAGGACCGCCCACCAAAACTCATGGACCAGGCAAGGAGGGCATTAATCAGAGAGGCAACAAAGAGACCAAAGATAACCCTGAAGGAGCTGTCCATAGGACCACTTCAAGCCGCACACTCCACAGAGCTCGGCTTTATGGAAGAGTGGCCAGAAAAAAAGCCATTGCTTAAAGAAAAAAATAAGCAAACACTTTTGGTGTTCGCCAAAATACATGTGGGAGACTCCCCAAACATATGGAAGAAGGTACTCTGGTCAGATGAGACTAAATTTGAGCTGTTTGGCCATCAAGGAAAACAGTATGTCTGGCGCAAACCCAACACCTCTCATCACCCCGAGAATACCATCCCCAGTGAAACATGGTGGTGGCAGCATCATGCTGTGGGGATGTTTTTCGATCGACAGGACTGGGAAACTGGTCAGAATTGAAGGAATGATGGATGGTGCTAAATACAGGGAAATTCTTGAAGGAAACCTGTTTCAGTCTTCCAGAGATTTAAAGCAACACGAGTGGTTTAAGGAGAAACATTTAAATGTCTTGGAATGGCCTAGTCAAAGCCCAGACCTCAATCCAATTGAGAATCTGTGGTATGACTTAGAATTGCTGTACATCAGCGGAACCCATCCAACTTGAAGGAGCTGCAGCAGTTTTGCCTTGAAGAATGGGCAAAAATCTGAGTGGCTAGATGTGCCAGGCTTATAGAGACATACCCCCAAAAACTTGCAGCTGTAATTGCTGCAAAAGGTGGCTCTACAAAGTATTGACTTTTTGGGGGGGGGGGGGAATAGTTATGCACATTCAAGTTTTTTTTTGTCTTCTTTCTTGTTTGTTTCACAATAAAAAAATATTTTGCATCTTCAAAGTGGTAGGCATGTTGTGTAAATCAAGTGATACAACCCCCCCCAAAATCTATTTTAATTCCAGGTTGTAATGCCACAAAATAGGAAAAATGCCAAGGGGGGTGAATACTTTTTGCAAGCCACTGTAGCTAGCTGGCTAACGTTAGTTAGGCTAGGTGTTAGGGTTAAGGTTAGGGCTAAGTTTAGTTACGTTAAAGGGTTAAGGTTAGGGGAAGTGTTATCTGAAAGGGTTAAGGTTAGGGTTAGGGGAGGGTTAGCTAAAAGGGTTAGAGGAAGGGTTAGCTAACAGTCTAAGTAGTTGCAAAGTAGCTAAACAGTAGTAAGTAGTTCAAAAAGTTCTACCTCAACTACCTCAGTATCCCTGCAAATTGTAAAATTGGTACCTGTGTATAGCTTACATTCTCCAGTTGTTTTCTTGCTTTCTTATTTCTCATGTTTTGTTTTGTTTGACTATTTTTATATTGAATACTATACTGTTGGGAAAGGCTTGCAAGTCACACATTTCACAAATAAAATGTGAAACTTGAAGGTCCTGTGTACATGGTATTTTCAACCAGCAACTATCAGGAAATAACACTGATCAAATGTTTTCACAATTTTACAGTGTTAGTTTCATCAGCTGTTGTACAGTATGATATAACACACAGAATTGCACTGAGCCTTTTTAAAACCTGGATTAAAGTTAGAGTTAAAGAAGGCTGTGGATGAAGGACAGTTTAAGGCAAGGGTTGAGGATGAGGACTGGGTTGGAGCTAAGCTTAGGTTAATGAGTTGAGTTGAGTGAAGGTCCAATTCTTACCTGCTATGACCTTGACTAACACTTTTGGTATAATTCACTTAATTCATGGGACACTTCACAATTTCTCACCTTTGCATGTAGGTGGGCAGCTGGAATGAGATGTGGGTCCAGTATGTCCCCCAGTTTATGATCGGAAACTGGCTAAGAGTTAAAGCAGTACGGGGTGGGGGGGGGATGCCCAGTGAGTTGAGGTATAGCAGATGGAGTTAATACCAGATAGAGGGGTTACTGACTGTCACCTTGTATTAACACAACATGCTCAGGAGAGGGGTCAGGCTCAGGACAGCCAAAGGCACTCATGCACAACTTTGTGAGGGAGCGGGTCCGGTTGTTTAGGAGAGGACTCTGGGTGGTCATCAGAGAATGAAATCCCCTCCTTTTTCCTGAACCACACAGTCAGGATTATGGGTCATATTGGCCAATTATCCAAAAACATCCAGCTTTAGTCAGTGGAATATAGAGAAAGCCTGCAAATCTCTCTGTATCAATATCATCTACATCTGAGGTTGACAAATTGCAGTTCAGCCTTTAATTCTCTACTCAGCTAACAAAATCATTTAATTCCATATTGATTCATCAATCTCAATGTCAGCTACTATCAAAGGTCAGGTATGAGGCTACTTTTATCGCTGTGCAGTTTGTGTGTGTTTGGTGTGTGTGGACTGACTGTGTTGTTATGGTGATTTCTTACCATGGTAATTGGACACACGACGAGGGGGAGACGGCCAGTAAAAGCCTCAGCCATTCCTGTCACGCATCTTCTATTCACCAGCTAAATAACTGAATCAGGCTATTTCAGTCCCCTCTGAGTGGAGCTGTAATTTGGTGTCATTTTGGTGCCGTACTCTCTACATACATCAGATAGGCGCCTTCTCTGTGCTGGCCTTGAAGATCACTTAATAGCTTCTGACCTTCCTCAAGGATCTCAGCAGACAGGAGAATTATGCGTCTTTATGTCTCAGCTGTGTCATGACGTTGGCCTGTGGGTAAGGTTTATGACCCCCCCATAAATACCTTTCTCCCTTCCCTCTCTCTCTGACTCTACTGAAGGACTATTGAATAGCCTTTGTTAAACATAGAGAGTCTGGGAACATCAAACAAGTGGGGGGAAAGGAACCATATTTCGGTAATAGAACCAGTTGAAAATATGCGTTGGTACTTAATGAATAGGATGTCTGTTCGGTTGTCATCTGAGACATTATGACTGATGACAGGACGACCTAAACTGTATCTGGGAAAGTCTACACATTCTAGTTTACATTTACATTTACGTCATTTAGCAGACGCTCTTATCCAGAGCAACATACAAATTGGTGCATTCACCTTATGATATCCAGTGGAACAACCACTTTACAATAGTACATCTGTATCTTTTTTTGGGGGGTGGGGGGTTAGAAGGATTACTTTATCCTATCCCAGGTATTCCTTAAAGAGGTGGGGTTTCAGGTGTCTCCGGAAGGTGGTGATTGACTCCGCTGTCCTGGCGTCGTGAGGGAGCTTGTTCCACCATTGGGGTGCCAGAGCAGCGAACAGTTTTGACTGGGCTGTGCGGGAACTGTGCTTCCTCAGAGGTAGGGAGGCGAGCAGGCCAGAGGTGGATGAACGCAGTGCCCTTCTTTGGGTGTAGGGACTGATCAGAGCCTGAAGGTACGGAGGTGCCGTTCCCTTCACAGCTCCGTAGGCAAGCACCATGGTCTTGTAGCAGATGCGAGCTTCAACTGGGAGCCAGTGGAGTGTGCGGAGGAGCGGGGTGACGTGAGAGAACTTGGGAAGGTTGAACACCAGACAGGCTGCGACGTTCTGGATGAGTTGTAGGGGTTTAATGGCACAGGCAGGGAGCCCCTCCAGCAGCGAGTTGCAGTAATTCAGACGGGAGATGAGAAGTGCCTGGATTAGGACCTGCGCCACTTCCTGTGTAAGGCAGGGTCGTACTCTGCGAATGTTGTAGAGCATGAACCTACAGGATTGGGTCACTGCCTTGATGTTAGCGGAGAACGACAGGGTGTTGTCCAGGGTCACGCCAAGGCTCTTAGCACTCTGGGAGGAGGACACAATGGAGTTGTCAACCGTGATGGCGAGATCATGGAACGGGCAGTCCTTCCCCGGGAGGAAGAGCAGCTCTGTCTTGCCGAGGTTCAGCTTGAGGTGGTGATCCGTCATCCACACTTATATATCTGCCAGACATGCAGAGATGCGATTCGCCACCTGGTTATCAGAAGGGGGAAAGGAGAAGATTAATTGTGTGTCGTCTGCGTAGCAATGATAGGAGAGACCATGTGAGGATATGACAGAGCCAAGTGACTTGGTGTATAGCGAGAATAGGAGAGGGCCTAGAACTGAGCCCTGGGGGACACCAGTGGTGAGAGCACGTGGTGCGGAGACGGATTCTCGCCACGCCACCTGGTAGGAGCGACCTGTCAGGTAGGACGCAATCCAAGAGTGAGCCGCGCCGGAGATGACCAACTCGGAGAGGGTGGAGAGGAGGATCTGATGGTTCACAGTATCAAAGGCAGCAGATAGGTCTAGAAGGATGAGAGCAGAGGAGAGAGAGTTAGCTTTAGCAGTGCGGAGAGCCTCCGTGACACAAAGAAGAGCAGTCTCAGTTGAATGACCAGTCTTGAAACCTGACTGATTTGGATCAAGAAGGTCATTCTGAGAGCGATAGCAAGAGAGCTGGCCAAGGACGGCACGCTCAAGAGTTTTGGCGAGAAAAGAAAGAAGGGACACTGGTCTGTAGTTGTTGACATCGGAGGGATCGAGTGTAGGTTTTTTGAGAAGGGGTGCAACTCTCGCTGTCTTGAAGACGGAAGGGACGTAGCCAACGGTCAAGGATGAGTTGATGAGCGAGGTGAGGTAGGGGGGAAGGTCTCCGGAAATGGTCTGGAGAAGAGAGGAGCGGATGGGGTCAAGCGGGCAGGTTGTTGGGCGGCTGGCTGTCACAAGTCGCAAGGTTTTTTCTGGAGAGAGAGGGGAGAAAGAGGTCAAAGCATATGGTAGGGCAATGTGAGCAGGACCAGCGGTGTCCTTTGACTGAACAAACGAGGATCGGATGTCGTCAACCTTCTTTTCAAAATGGTTGACGAAGTCATCCGCAGAGAGGGAGGAGGGGGAGGAGGATTCAGGAGGGAGGAGAAGGTGGCAAAGAGCTTCCTAGGGTTAGAGGCAGATGCTTGGAATTTAGAGTGGTAGAAAGTGGCTTTAGCAGCAGAAACAGAGGAAGAAAATGTAGAGAGGAGGGAGTGAAAAGATGCCAGGTCCGCAGGGAGGCTAGTTTTCCTCCATTTCCGCTCGGCTGCCTGGAGCCCTGTTCTGTGAGCTCGCAATGAGTTGTCAAGCATGCGAAAGGGAGGAGAGGAGGGTTGAGGAAGCAGAATCAGGAGATTGGTTGGAGAAGGCTTGAGCAGAGGGAAGAGATGATGGATGGAAGAGGAGAGAGTAGCAAGAGAGAGAGCGAAGGTTACGACGGTGCAATACCATCTGAGTAGGGACAGAGTGAGTAGTGTTGGAGGAGAGCGAGAGGGAAAAGGATACAAGGTAGTGGTCAGAGACTTGGAGGGGAGTTGCAGTGAAATTAGTAGAAGAACAGCATCTAGTAAAGATGAGGTCAAGCGTATTGCCTGCCTTGTGAGTAGGGGGTACGGTGAGAGGGTGAGGTCAAAAGAGGAGAGGAGTGGAAAGAAGGAAGCAGAGAGAAATGAGTCAAAGGTAAACGTATGGGGGTTAAAGTCACCCAGAACTGTGAGGGGTGAGCCATCCTCAGGAAAGGAACTTATCAAGGCGTCAAGCTCATTGAGGAACTCTCCAAGGGAACCTGGAGGGCGATAAATGATAAGGATGTTAACCTGTTGAGGACAGACGTTCCGCTAGCGGAACCCCGTTCCGCCTGCGGAACCCCTAGCCAACAGCCAATGGCATCGCACGGCGCGAAATACAAAACCAACTAAAATACCACAATTCAATTTTCTCAAACAATCAACTATTTTACACCATTTTAAAGATAAGACTCTCGTTAATCTAACCACATTGTCCGATTTCAAAAAGGCTTTACAGCAAAAGCAAAACATTCGATTATGTTAGGAGAGTACATAGACACAAATAATCACACAGCCATTTTCCAAGCAAGCATATATGTCACATAAACCAAAACCACAGCTAAATGCAGCACTAACCTTTGATGATCTTCATCAGATGACACTCCTAGGACATTATGTTATACAATACATGCATGTTTTGTTCAATCAAGTTCATATTTATATCAAAAAACAGCTTTTTACATTAGCATGTGATTTTCAGAACTAGCATACCCACCGAAAACATCCGGTGTATTTATTAAATTACTCATGATAAACGTTGACAAAATACATAACAATTATTTTTAAAATTATAGATACAGAACTCCTTTATGCAATCGCGGTGTCAGATTTTAAAATAGCTTTTCGGTGAAAGCACATTTTGCAATATTCTGAGTCCATAGCTCGGCCATCACAGGCTAGCTAATTTGACACCCACCAAGTTTGGGGCTCACTAAACTCAGAATTACTATTAGAAAAATTTGATTAACTTTGCTGTTCTTCGTCAGAATGCACTCCCAGGACTTCTACTTCAACAACAAATGCTGTTTTGGTTCCAAATAATCCATAGTTATATCCAAATACCTCCGTTTTATTCGTGCGTTCAGGTCACTATCCTAAGGGTGACGCGCGAGCGCATTTCGTGACAAAAGATTTCAAAATATTCCATTACTGTACTTAGAAGCATGTCAAACGCTGTTTAAAATCTATTTTTATGCTATTTTTCTCGTAAAATAGCGATAATATTCCAACCGGGCAATGTTGTATTCATTCAACGGCTGAAAGAAAAAAATGGAGAAGTCTCGTGACCACGCATCTCCAGTCTCACTATTCCCAGGCTGACCACTCACAAACAGAGCTGCTGTACTTTGCCCAGAGACAGCAGACACCCCATTCCACTTTCTGGCGGCTTTAGAGAGCCAATGGAAGCCTTAGAAAATGTCACGTTACAGCACAGACGCTGTAATGTCGATAGAGATGCAACAGAAGGACAACAAATTGTCAGACAGGGCACTTCCTGTATGGAATCTTCTCAGGTTTTGGCCTGCCATATGAGTTCTGTTATACTCACAGACACCATTCAAACAGTTTTAGAATCTTTAGAGTGTTTTCTATCCAAATTATATACTAATTATATGCATATTCTAGTTTCTGGGCAGGAGTAGTAACCAGATGAAATCGGGTACATTTTTTTTACGGACTTGAAAATACTGCCTCCTATCCCAAAGAAGTTAAGCTTGAATGGGCTAGTGACTGTGATAGCATGGAATTCAAAGGAGGAGATAGACAGATGGGTCAGGGGAGAAAGAGAGAATGTCCACTTGGGAGAGAGGAGGATTCCAGTGCCACCACCCCGCTGACCAGATGCTCTCGGGGTATGCGAGAACACGTGGTCAGACGAGGAGAGAGCAGTTGGAGTAGCAGTGTTTTCTGTGGTAATCCATGTTTCCGTCAGCGCCAAGAAGTCGAGGGAATGGAGGGTAGCATAGGCTGAGATGAACTCTGCCTTGTTGGCCACAGACCGGCAGTTCCAGAGGCTGCCGGAGACCTAGAACTCCACGTGGGTCGTGCGCGCTGGGACCACCAGGTTAGAGTGGCAGCGGCCACGCGGTGTGAAGCGTTTGTGTGGCCTGTGCAGAGAGGAGAGAACAGGGATAGACAGACACATAGTTGACAGGCTACAGGAGAGGCTATGCAAATGCAAAGGAGATTGGAATTAAAATTAACTAAACAACTGGGGAAGCGAGAGAGCAGGGCCTCCCTCACTAACCATTCACTGAAACACTCAAATATAACTTTTCCAACTGCCACTTTAGAAATGATAATTGATGTAAACTACAGTGGTTCAATGTTTCCAGGGAATAGGCTCAAACTTAGTTTATTCAGCTAGATAACTTGGTACAGTATTCTTCCGTGAAACCCACCCAGTGCACCGTATCCTATCACGCCGTAGCTAACTAGCATGCTAGCATCCAATAACACACGGTTAGCACCAATACTTGGTTACAACAAACTACCAATGGATCATTCGTGTCCGTGTCTAGTTCCTTTCATAACGCAGAAGTAATTAAACGTTGGCTAGCTAACACAAAGTCAGTCCTACTAGCTACACAAGTGGACTACACATCTCGAAAGTTCAGAAAGTTAAGCTTCCGTTGCAAAAATCTTATTGACTACAAATGATACAGTACTGCTAGCTGGTAGAGTTGGCTAACTAGCAATGGCTGCGTTTACCTTTATCTTTGATACAAAGACAACTATGTAGCTAGCTAACATTACACTAATCAAAACGTTCCGTTGTAATGTATTTAGTTTCTACAGTACTGCTAGTTGGTAAAGTTGGCTAGCTAGCAGTGGCTGTGGTGTTGTGGTGTTGACGCCGTTTGGAAAACGGCATCGCTGCGTCGCTGCGAACTAATACAGCTGGCTAGCTAACCTTGTTAGTTTCTCAAAGCTACACCTTTATCCTTGATACAAAGACAGCAAAGAAAACTATGTAGCTAGCAAGCTAGCTAATCGAATCAAATCGTTCCGTTGTAATGTAATGTAATGAAATGTAATATTACCCGCGGAGCGAAGTACAGCATAGTTATCAGATTCACATGGAATTGTTGTGCAAATTAAATGTTTGAATATGAAACTATTTGTGAAAAGATTAAATGTAATTTTAACTTCCAAATGAGAGAATTGGGTTTTCATAAGGTTAGAGCCCTGCTCAATCAGTGGCCCGCCCCTGTGAAGAGACATGGGTTATAAACTATGAAACACACCCTTCTCTCCCTCCACTATATAAGCCCTTGACGAAAATGTAACCTCCTGTTCCGAGGACGATAGGACGACGGTCCATTCGTTAAAAAGGACTAACATGTCAACTATAGAACTAAGCCAACCTCAGCGTGAGCTTTGTTTGTGAATGGTATGAACTTTGAACACTTATTCACTAAAGAAGTGAGACCTCCTAGCCATTTAGTTAGCAACAGCAGCTGTAAACGTTAGGCTAGGAAAGCACGGACGACGTATCCAGTCTAACACACAATGAAGATACTACAACGTATCCAATTTACCACCAGAGGCATTCTTCCGAGGACAGGAAGATCTCTGTTGGCCAACAAGGCCAGCATCTACGACCAACCTACCGAAGCGCAGCTCAGAGTAAATATTTATTGCATTTTCCTTTTCCAAATGGGCGGTAATTTAGAATGCGTAATAGATACTGTATTTACGATAGCACAGCTTCTCCCTTTGTTCCTCAGTCTCCCGCTCTTTCATTCAAGCCCAACCCCCTCTCTTTGTGTAACAAGCCATCATACAGGTTCCGTCCACCAGGGATGTTTTCTGTATGACATAATTTGCATTCTGTGTATATGTAATTCTGTGTGATTTGTTAGGTATTTAGTAAATAAATAATGAAACCCAATTTTGTATTGCTGATTCAACTTGTTAGCTAGGGTTTGTGAAGATAACCAAGAATTTACAACTTTCAGATGAGACTGAAATAAGGTGACGATTAATATTGACTGCTATTGATGTTGTCACAGTTGTCGTCGGTGAAGGAGGACCAAAACGCAGCAGGTATGTGCAGGCTCATCTTGACTTTTATTAACTATCAAAATGAACGTACAAAAATAACAAAACACGAACGATCAACAAAAACAGTCTGGCAAGGCGGGACAGTCTGGGCAGTCTGGCAACTCGGGACAGTCTGGGCAGTCTGGCAACTCGGGACAGTCTGGGCAGTCTGGCCACTCCGGCAGTTCAGGGCAGTCTGGCCACTCCGGCAGTTCAGGGCAGTCTGGCCACTCCGGCAGTTCAGGGCAGTCTGGCCACTCCGGCAGTTCAGGGCAGTCTGGCCACTCCGGCAGTTCAGGGCAGTCTGGCCACTCCGGCAGTTCAGGGCAGTCTGGCCACTCCGGCAGTTCAGGGCAGTCTGGCCACTCCGGCAGTTCAGGGCAGTCTGGCCACTCCGGCAGTTCAGGGCAGTCTGGCCACTCCGGCAGTTCAGCGCAGTCTGGCCACTCCGGCAGTTCAGCGCAGTCTGGCCACTCCGGCAGTTCAGCGCAGTCTGGCCACTCAGGCAGTTCAGCGCAGTCTGGCCACTCCGGCAGTTCAGCGCAGTCTGGCCACTCCGGCAGTTCAGCGCAGTCTGGCCACTCCGGCAGTTCAGCGCAGTCTGGCCACTCCGGCAGTTCAGGGCAGTCTGGCCACTCCGGCAGTTCAGGGCAGTCTGGCCACTCCGGCAGTTCAGCGCAGTCTGGCCACTCCGGCGACTGTTGACTGGCGGGCAGCTCCGACGACTGTTGACTGGCGGGCAGCTCCGACGACTGTTGACTGGCGGGCAGCTCCGACGACTGTTGACTGGCGGGCAGCTCCGACGACTGTTGACTGGCGGGCAGCTCCGACGACTGTTGACTGGCGGGCAGCTCCGACGACTGTTGACTGGCGGGCAGCTCCGACGACTGTTGACTGGCGGGCAGCTCCGACGACTGTTGACTGGCGGGCAGCTCCGACGACTGTTGACTGGTGGGCAGCTCCGACGACTGTTGACTGGCGGGCAGCTCTGACGACTGTTGATTGGCGAGGCTGGGTTTACGCACTTGAAGGCTAGTGCGGGGAGCGGGAACAGGACGAGTCGGACTGGGTTGACACACTTCCGGGTCCGCACGAGAGACAGGGCTATGGAGGCGCACAGTCGGTCTAGATCTTACCTCCTGCACAACCCGCCTTGGCTGGATGGAACTAGTAGCCCTGTACGAGCGGGGTGCTCGTACAGGGCAGACTGGGCTGTGCAGGGGCCTGATGGTAGCCGTGCGTAGAGCGGGAGTTGGGTAGCCTGGTCCTCGGAGGCGTACCGGCGAGGAGGATGCGCAGGCATCCTCCTACCAGGCTGGATGCCCGCTCTAGCACGGCACCTGCGAGGGGCTGGAATAACTCGCACCGGACTGTGCGTGCGTATGGGTGAGATAGTGCGCTCCTCAGCGAAACATAGCGCTCTCCACCCCATACGCTCCTCCATATAACCACGGGTAGCTGGCTTCCGGCTCTTCCTACGCCGAGCCAAACTACCCGTGTGCCCCCCCAAAAATTTTTATTGGGGGTGCCTCTCGTGCTTCAACGCCAGTCTTGTCCCTCGGAAACGTTCCCGGTCCATACCAGCCTTACTCCTTTCCTCTCTCTCGCGTACCACCTGTTTCCATGGAAGGCGATCTTTTCCTGCTTGGATCTCCTCCCAAGTGTAGCAGCCTTCTCCCTCCAAGATCTCCTCCCAAGTCCATCTCTCTCGTTTGTCCAATTCGAATTTCCTCTGCTCCTTCCTCTGCTGCTTGGTCCTGGTTAGGTGGGTGATTCTGTCACGGTTGTCGTCGGTTAAGGAGGACCAAAACGCAGCAGGTATGTGTATGCTCATCTCGTCATTTTAATAAGTACAAAATGAACACCAAAATAACAAACAGAAATGAACGATAAACAAAAAACAGTCTGGTAAGGCACAAGGCTAAACACAGAACAATCACCCACGAATCACAAACACAAACACACCCCAATATATGGGACTCTCAATCAAAGGCAAAGAGAAAACACCTGCCTTCAATTGAGAGTCCCAACTCCAATTAATCACCCATAGACATACACTCACTAGATTCCACATAGACATACATAAACCTAGACCATAAACCAAAACCCCGGAAATACTAAATCAAACACCCTTTAAACAAAGACACCACCCTGAACCACATAAAACAAACACCCTCTGCCACGTCCTGACCAAACTACAATACTAATTAACCCTTATACTGGCCAGGACGTGACAGATGTAAAATATTACTAGGTCTTTCAGAGTTTGTTCGGAAGATAACAGCTCTATAAACACTCTTTCGTGGTGCCCTGACTTTCTAGTTAATTACATTTACATGATTAGCTCAATCAGGTAATATTAATTACAGAGAAAGGATTTTATAGAATAGCATGTCATATCACTTAACCCGGCATAGCCAAAGACGCGACAACTGATAGCCTTCCATCTGGCCACTACCCATGATGTGCATACCTCCCAGTTAACCAAGACAGAGCTTAGTGTACCCAGAACAGTCTCTGACACACTACAATAGAGAGATGTGTCCTGTGTTAACCGCTGGACAACGTGATAGTTTTACTCAGTCATGGTCATGATACAGGAACAGCCTCTGGATTTCAGACTCTCTCTGTGTTTCATCCTATGAATCCCTGTCTGCTAACTTCAGCGTCATCACATAACTGAGTTCCGTGCATGCCTGGGCCAATGGAATGTCAGGAACATTGGTTAATTGGCAGTCACATGCTACATACTTTCTATTTAGAATCATCTGAATGCTCTTCATGAGCCCTAAACTGGCCATGAGAGACAGTCAGTCAGAAGGACAAACAGATAAATTCAGCAAAAAAAATAAACGGCCCTTTTTCAGGACCCTGTCTTTCAAAGATAATTTGTAAAAATCCAAATAACTTCACAGATCTTCACTGTAAAGGGTTTAAACACTGTTTCCCATGCTTGTTCAATGAACCTTAAACAATTAATGAACATGCACCTGTGGAACGGTCGTTAAGACACTAACTGCTTACAGACGGTAGGCAATTAAGGTCACAGTTATGAAAACTTAAGACACTTAAAAGGCCTTTCTACTGACTGAAAAACACCAAAAGAAAGTTGCCCAGGGTCCCTGCTCATCTGCGTGAACATGCCTTAGGCATGCTGCAAGGAGGCATGAGGACCGCAGATGTGGACACGACAATAAATTGCAATGTCCGTACTGTGAGACGCCTAAGACAGCGCTACAGGGAGACAGGATGGACAGTTGATTGTCCTCGCAGTGGCAGACCACGTGTAACAACACCTGCACAGGATCGGTACATCCGAACATCACACCTGCGGTCAGGTACAGGATGGCAATAACAACTGCCCGAGGTACACCATGAACGCACAATCCCTCCATCAGTGCTCAGACTGTCAGCAATAGCCTGAGAGATGCTGGACTGAGGGGTTGTAGGCCTGTTGTAAGGCAGGTCCTCACCAGACATCACCGGCAATAACGTTGCCTATGGGCACAAACCCACCGTTGCTGGATCAGACAGGACTGGCAAAAAGTGCTCTTCACTGACGAGTCGCGGCTTTGTCTCACCAGAGGTGATGGTCAGATTTGCGTTTATTTTCGAAGGAATGAGAGTTACATCGAGGCCTGTACTCTGGAGTGGGATCGATTTGGAGGTGGAGGGTCCGTCATGGTCTGGGGCGGTGTGTCACAGCACCATCGGACTGAGCTTGTTTTCATTGCAGGAAATCTCAATGCTGTGCGTTACAGGGAAGACAACCTCCTCATGTGGTATCCTTCCTGCAGGCTCATCCTTCCAGCATGACAATGCCACCAGCCATACTGCTCGTTTTGTGCGTGATTTCCTGCAAGACAGGAATGTCAGTGTTCTAACATGGCCAGCGAAGAGCCCGGATCTCAATCCCATTGAGCACGTCTGGGACCTGTTGGATCGGAGGGTGAGGGCTAGGGCCATTCCCCCCAGAAATGTCCGGGAACTTGCAGGTGCCTTGGTGGAAGAGTAGGGTAACATCTTATAGCAAGAACTGGCAGATCTGGTGCAGTCCATAAGGAGGAGATGCACTGCAGTACTTAATGCAGCTGGTGGCCACACCAGATACTGACTGTTACTTTTGATTTTGACCCCCCCTTTGTTCAGGGACACATTATTCAATTTCTGTTAGTCACATGTCTGTGGAACTTGTTCAGTTTATGTCCCAGGTTTTGAATCTTGTTATGTTCATACAAATATGTACACATGTTAAGTTTCCTGAAAATAAACGCAGTTGACAGTGAGAGGACGTTTCTTTTTTTGCTGAGTTTATAACACACATGCCTTTGTTAGCAGTCTCCTCAGTAACAGGTGGTCAATCACACTTCTTTTCACTCTGTTGACCTGCAGCAGTTTAGATTCATTTGAAATATGTGATCGTCATTAGCTTAGGCATGATCAACTCCATTCTGCAATTAAAATGGAAATTGAAAGACAAGCTGTTTTCAAGTTGGCATGCTTTGAATGTTACATACTTCGACACATTCAGTGCTTTTCACAAGCCCCATACAAACTCCATATGACAAACACAAGTATAGAATTATTCAAACCACATTCCCATAAGAATGTACTGTGTAAATACATGGACCACAACATTCAGTGAGACAAATAACAAAGATGCTATTACCAGAGGGTAGCCTAGTGGTTAGAGCGTTGGGCCAATAACGGAAATGTTGCTGGATCAAATCCCCGAGCTGACATGGTAAAAATCTGTCATTCTGCCTGAGCAAGGCAGTTAACCCGCTGTTCACTGGGCGCCATGGACATTGATTAAGGCAGCCCACCTCTCTGATTCAGAGGGGTTGGGTTAAATGCGGAAGACGCATTGCTGTTGAACACATTCAGTTGGACAACTGACTAGGTATCCCCCTTTCCCAGAGCCATATATGGGATGTTTGTTCTCTCCAGTGTAATCTTCCTGGAGTCAGCTGGCCCCCAGTGGACCAGACCACTGTCCTGCATCAACACAACTCAGGGATTATCTACTCCTCTACGGTGCAGCCCAGAAAGCATTTGGCTTACAATCTGTGGTGCCTCTCATCTCAGCTTTAATTAAGCACATGGAAAAGACACTTGCTCTCAGTGCCAAACCATTGACACACACTGACTGCACAACCCCTCTGTCCTTGGGTAAAGGCCTGCAGGGATGAGAAGATATGTAAACGAAATGAATAAATATATTTGTTGGGTTGATGAAGTAAGGCTGTGTGCTCTGATGAGTTTTGAAACATGTGTTCTGTTAGATTAATACACAGATGACTGGTGACAAAAGAGGGGGTTGTTTTTTCCACTACTCATTTCTTTGGTGACAATGTGCATCTCTGCGGGTATGACTTAATGGCAGTGGCCTAGGGGCTCAGTAAAACAGGGGGGAAAAGACAGAACAGAAATGTGTCTCAAGTTTGTGCAGCTGTTTTGGTCATAACAGTCAACAAAATGAGAACTCCTTTCTCACCCTTTGTTATTTGACCACAGCAAGACATAAGAACAATGAAAGACATAGCCTCTAAAGGAATCTACATAAACACATACTAATGGCCCCAACATGTCAGTAGCATTGGTCTTCAATCTCTTTTAATCTAGAGTGTAGTTAAATACCTACAGTTTAGAGACCTGCAGCAGAAGGGAGGGTGTGGAGTGGACACAGATTACGAGGGCCCGAGACTTAGCTAGCGTAATCCTCTGACCACGCTGACACAATCCAATTTATTGCCCTGATACTTCACCTTTCAAACACAAACTTAACCTGGATCTCTTGTCTAAGTGTAAATGTAGAAAACGGGAGAATTAAACGACAAGAGAGAAGTAAACTACTCCTGTCATTTTGGATGTAAGGTTGTATTAAGTGAGGAGATAGCTTGTGAGCTACAAACTGCGCTTCACTGAAGACCATATGAATCCCATCAGCATAGCTTTTAATGCGTTAATCCATGGAGCTGTATCAGCAGCACATAACTTATCTGGGTTTATGATTAGCTCAGCTGGAGCTCACAGACATCTGTTTGCAAACAGTGCCGCAAAGGCCCATTAATCACAATATTTGTAACACTTGACTCATGACCTCATGGGGGTAATGACATTTACGGAGAGGTGACTTTTTAATCAGTGCTTTTGCCATGTTCTCATTCATTTTAGCATTGAGCAGATGGTGAGCGTGACTGTTCTGTGGTAGACATAGCTTCACATGAACCCACCAGTCTCCAGTGAGGGAACGGACACCTGTCAATCTCTCTCTGAAATGCTATTTTATTCCAATGCAGGACAACATCAGTACATTAACAGGCATGCGGTTTCTATTTCTACATTATAGATATTCAATACATAAATGATTCTATACAAAATATAAAAATATGTGGGACATCATTTACATAGTATTTACATTACTTCCTTAATTTAGTGAATTCATTAATTTAGTTATATACAGCCTATAAACTTGAGTATAATGGTATACACCTAAATCACATTGCATGAAATAGCTGGACCTTACTAAACTGACTGTACCTTACTGTTGCTGAATGGAAATTACATTATTACGATTGCACATTGTCTTTGATAAACATGGTGACAGACAAGCAGAATGCAGAGTGAGAGTCAGAGAAATATAATCAGTACTCAGGATAACTTATTCTGAAACATTAAATGGATAAACATGCAAAACATGCTGTCAACGGTTTACCCAACTGCATTTCAAACATTGTCAACCTCACAATACTCAACTTCTGTTTTCTTTTCTGAACAGATGAACTATGTTAGTGTATACTGGGGAGGGAGGGCACATTCTCTTGACTCTTGCCATGTGGCGAATGTTAAGAGATTATGCAATTCTTGCTTTTCCGGCGTTTCCGGGTGTGCAGCTGTCCCCCTCTGCCGCTCATTTGGTGCGGTCCACCCACCCCCGTGGAGCTGTACTTGTGGAGGAGCTCCTGGCTGCTCAGGTACCTGAGCTGCACGGGCCTGGGGATGGGCTCTCCCAGGAAGTAGCCCTCGTCCTCTGACTCAGACGATGAAGAGCAGGTGGAGCACCACTCGTCCTCATCCTCATAGTCGTCCCATGAGTAGGGCCCGGCGAGGCGGCGGTGGGCACCCGGGTTCTGCAGGGTGAGGTCAGAGGTGGTGCGAGGGCACTGCCTGAATGGCTCCGGCCCCCTGTACCTCCCCCTTGCACCCCCAAACAGGTCCCTGGTGCCCCGGGGAGGGGGGAATTGGTCATAGTCCTCTCTGACTCTCAGCTGGGGCCTCTCCCTGCGCTCAGCGGCCAGGTGCAGGGCATTCTCCGAGCGGGAGCGTCTGGAGCGACGGGACCGGTGGTGGTGGTGTCTACGGCGCTGAGGAATGTCTTCAGGGGCAGCCATACCCGGGCCCTCTCCTTGTCTCCGGGTGCGCTCGCTGATGGGCGGGAGGCGTGCAGCATTAGCGCTGCTCACCAGGCTGACCCTGTCCTCCTCCTGGTAGGTGAAGCCGGGGGGCAAGCGGCCCATCCCCATGCCCAGGCCTGGGGGCTCACAGTACTGCAGAGGATACTGCACCTGCACCGGGGGCTCCAGATCCATGTAGGGCTGGCCTGAGGTCAGGCTGCGCAGAGACTCAGAACTGTGGAACTGGACAGAGGAGTTGAGGGTGCCCATGTTGCTCTTCTCTGACACGTTCATGCCAGAGTCTTTGCTCAGGTCGGGCATGGAGAAACGAGACAGGTGCTCCTGGCGCTTCCCTCCTCCGTCTGCTGACGTTCCTTCAGAGAGAGAACAGAGGGATTAGTCAGTGGTCAACTTCATCAGTTGTCCTCATTATGATCATTAGGAGTGTGCTGACATTGCTATACTCGTATTCCTAATCGTATCCGTAAGTTGACAGTTGATAGTCGGATCGGATGGTACTTGTGATAGGAAAATCGGAAGTGTTTAATATACCCAAATAGATGTGGGCAAAATACCTCCTTGCATGTTCTCACTGCAAGAAAGCTGCAGATTAGGAGCAGTGCGCAGAGGGGTGGGTGTGTGTGTGTGTCCTCAGCCAAGTTTGCTGTCACTCAGTCAGAATGTGCATTAGCATTTCATATTTTTTCCCTACCCTTGCCCCACTTGTTAGATATTATGCACATTGATAGCTTGATAGCAAACGTCTTCGCCATGTGATTTATCATAGTAGCAGCAGAAATCTAAATGATCAGACTGAAAACATGTGAGAAAAAGTGAGAGGGAAATTATGGAGCGAGTGGATGGAGAAATACAGCTTCACTCTATCCAAATCAGAGCAGCAGAATCAATGTACCGCCCGCCCTTCTCTTTACAGACAGGAAAACTAGCCAGTTGAGTTATTTAGAGCATGCACATGACTGACTCAAAGAGAGTACCGTGACATGAGAAAGATGCTTGTTGGCATATTTTTTTTCTCCTGATCACCGATAATGACAAAAAATACTTGAATCGTAATCGTATCCAGAAAATTGCCCATATTCGTTACGATACTCAATTTGTCGGACTAATTGGCACTCCCCTGAATATCATTACTACATCAAGAGAGTAGTAGGTTATAGCCATTGATATAATAGACATTACACTCTTATGTGGATGATAGTTGTTTCGTTAGCCCCAGATGGGTTGCAGTATTCTGTGAGAAATAAAATGTCCTGAGCAGTAAAATATATTGCTTCAAATATAATCACATGAATTCATCTTCACATGATGGTGAATTTTGAATGAGTTACCTGTAGCGTTGGACAGGGTGAGTGACTCCATGGAACCCCTGGGTGTCTGCTCTAGGGGAGTGAGCTGCTCCGTGAAGCTAAGTGCACTGATGGGGTTCCTGCTGCGCCCCATCTGGGGAGGCCCCACCTCCCTGTCCCTCTGGTTCTCCCTCTGGAACACATGCAGACTGACTGAACGCTTGTCAGAGAAGCCATTGTGGGGTGAGGAGCTGTGGGGTACGTCAATACTTTGCTGGGGTTTCAGTTTGGGGGGGTAGTAGTTGATTGAGTCCTTGTGGAACCAGTTCTCATTCATAGAGTGGCCCTTCACGGCTGAGATGAGCGGCCTCTTGGGGACACCCGTCTCCTTGGACCTGGGGTTTGGTTGGCTGCCCTGCCCGGGGGAGGTGGAGTTATAAGCAGTCCTGACGTTGCATTGGCTGAGCAGCTGGAGTGGAGTGGGTGTTGCTGTGTGGTCTGATCGGCCCTCGTAGGGGTACGTGTCGCCTCCCTGTCCCTGGCTTTGCCATGCAGGCGGCTCACGGGTCAGACTGGGCGTCTGGCTGGACAGACTCAGCAGGTCCATCTGTAAGGAGAGAGGGTCCACCTCGCCCGAAAACCTCCCCGCCTGACCCCCGTTCTTCCCAGCCTTGGAGCTGCGAAGGAAGGCGGAGTCTGAGGAGTCTGACCCGTTAGGCTCACCTCCAAGGCTGCAGGAGCGTGAGCAGAAGATTTGTCCCTGTTTGGGCAGGAAGGGGCGACCTAGGAGGGAGCACTTACAGCGGGCACAGCAGAAACAGCCCTCTGTGGCGTGCCAGTGCTGCCCGTCATACGTCATCTGGCCCTGGTCAATGCCTGCGGGAGAGAGCGGAAAGACTTGTTAGCATATAAGCCAAAATGTCCATGAAAAGGTCCCAATACATTTTACTCTGTAATGCTTAGGGTCAATGCTTGCAACAGAAAACCCTCAAGACTAATCATTGCAGAAATACTGTTGCTGGGGAATGTGAAAGAGAAAGTGCTACAAGCAGCTAGGCAAATTGAGGCTAATCAAATACAAAACATGAGCTAAATATTCTAGAGGGAGAACTCATATCCGAATCAAAAGAAAACGATATCATCCCTAAACTGGAATTTTTTAAAGTTAAAACTGCAGTAGGAAATTATAAGTAAACTTGAGTGAACAAAGGCCTTGGGGCTACGACACCTAGCTGAGTTTAGGGTAAACTCATGTACCGTGCCTGGCACTGTATAAACACATTGCATTTTAAGTATGTTTGGAATTGCCGGGGAGAATGATCCTAGGCTAATGGCTGCCATCTGGTTTCAACATGTTTTCTGATGGTTTTAATTTATTATCAGTTTTACTCAAATACTTTCTTTATCCTGTATAACAAATAATTACAGAGCTGCATGTCTGTCTGTTGAGGGCCATGGCAGACCACAGCTGGGGATCCTGTTGAGGGATAAGCCAGCAGCTCTCTGGACTGAGAGGAACACACAGAGCTTGCACTGGGCCAATTGGTGATACAGTGCTGGGTTTACCCTCCGAAATAAACAGTTTTCCTACTCAGAACAGGTTTGGTTAACCTACAGAAAATGATCTTATGAAAATGTGTGAAACATATATCTGCTGAATACATTTGAAATTGTATTGATTTCACCCACTGATCTTTTTCCCCTTTTTTGAAAACGGTCTTAAGTTCACATAGTCTGTATTTAAGGACAATATGGTATCTGCATGCCAGTGTTGCATTAAGTCCTACCCACGGTTACTCTCAGCTAAAAGCAGGTAATCTCTGCACCGTTGCAAATCTCTCCCTAAAATGTTTCTCCAAGCTAAATCCAGGTCATTCCTCTGTTCTCTATTACCATTACATAAATCCTTTCAGCTGAAATAGCGTCAGTGAAATTGTCTAGCTTTGCGTATGCCAGTGCTCTAGCGCTCAAGAGTAGGGTTCATGTATTGGACCTAGGGCCCTGTGTTGGCTCTGATGGATGGGTTGGGTGTGTGGCATACCAATGTGCTCCCCACAGGAGTCACAGTACTCTGCATAGAGGGACTCAAAACAGCTGCAGCAGTAGGGCCGGCCCTCCTTCATGATGTACCGCTGGCCGCCCAGCACCGTCTCACACTCGAAACAGCAGAAGTGCTTCATGTGCCAGTGCCTGCCCTCTGCCTCCGTGCACTCGTCCGCAAAGATGATCTACAGACGGAGAGAGGGAAGAGAGATGGGGAAGGTATCATTTATCATGCTGCTTTTTCTCTGAGGCAAGGCCCTGCTCACCCAATTACAGAGAATGACAGGACAAAGACATCAAGGCCTCGCTGCCTGCTGCTGTAGACCTCTCCCTCCCGCATTCTGACAGACACTGTATTACACCACTTTTGCAATCCACTCTTTGGGATCATGTGTATGGAGATCTAATTGAAAACAATGCTTAATTATTCCCATATTATAGCAGTGTATTTCAAGACAACACCATATAGGTCTCTTCTGTTTACCCATCTCTAAATCATCTATTGTGTTTTGCATGGCAGTTTTTAAATGTTTTTATTTTTATTTAACCTTTATTTAACTAGGCAAGTCAGATAAGAACAAATTCTTATTTACAATGATGGCCTACCCCGGCCAAACCCTAACCCAGACGACGCTGGGCCAATTGTGCGCTTGTGATACAGCCTGGAACTGGGCTCCCGATTGTGATACAGCCTGGAATCGAACCAGGGTCTGTAGTGATACCTCTAGCACTGAGATGAAGTGCCTTAGACCTCTGCGCCACTCTGGAGCCCAGTTAGTGTCATAGTATTCAATATAATATTTGCTTGGAAGGCCTATGAAAGGTTTATTATCAGAGAGGATTGTGACTGCGTGGGTATACTGTATGTGTGTTTGTGTGCCTGTGGGTGTGTTTAGCGGGGTCTGCTCTCACCTCGTCACAGGCGGAGCAGCGTGGTTTGAGTCTCTCTGCGTGGTGCCGACCACAGTAGATCTTCCCTTCCTGGTAGAAGTAGATGAGGTCCACCAGCAGCTCATCACACATGCTGCACACGAAGCAGCCAGGGTGCCAACACACGCCGTGGCCCGCTCGCGACGCAAACACTGCAATGTCCCCTCCGTTTATCTGCCCCCCACACTGAGAGATGGTCAGAGACAAAGATGGGGGAGGGGAGAGATGGGGGAGGAGAAAGAGACATGGTGGAGGAGAGAAAAAAGGGAGGAGGGAGAGGATAGGCAGGGGAGAAGAAGATTAGAGGAGAAGAAAGGTACAGGGAGTGGGAATGAGTGGGGGTAGACAGTGAGAGATGGTAGGGAGGGGAGAAAGGAGGGAGATGGAGTGAAGGAGACAGAGTGACAAAGAGAGAAAGGTCAGGGAATGCAGCAGAGATTTAGAGGGGTGGGAGAAAGAGGGAGAGGAGAAAGTTACAATCAGGTTATCTAACAGTTGGGGAAACACAAGACCCTCAAGTCTACCATTGGTGAAAGACAGGGTCATGACTTGAATGTGAGGCTCCATTATATGAGCTGCTTTTAAATGTCAGCTGAGCTCTTCACGTGGTGAATCACAATAAAAGTGAGAAATGTCACTGGGTACTTAAGATTCTGTCAGATTCTACCACAAAAGAGATGTGCATGTCCTTCACCTTCATAGTTATTTCCTTTGATAACCTGCTAAAGTTTTTTTCTTTCTTGTGAGAGATCCCTCATAGTGATGTGACTATACATGTATTTCTATCACATCTCACCAACGATGGCCACCGATGTGTAACGTCTACCAGATGACTGTCCTGCCTCTGCCCTACTCATCATGTGAGTGCCTGTGTGTGCACCAGTCCCAGTCTCGCAGGAGTCAGTGTACCTGCTCACAGATCACTCCGGTCATCGTCACAGGAAACGGTCTCACACTGCCGCGGCCCAGATTCTCTCGTTTCCGTTGGTTACTGAAGAGTTTGAGCTCCCCCTTCTCCTCATCGTCCAGAGTGTTACAGTAACGTACCTGGAAAACACACACAGATTGTTACAAAAAATGGCAGCAGAGAAACACAAACTCTGTAGTTTGTTGTAATTAAAGACACACGTTACAATGCCACAGTGACAAATGACCCCTTTCCAACGTCTGTGTGTCCGGGGGCCCGTGGGGCAGGGGGTCTCACCTCGTTGTCGTGGGGGGGCAGCTGATGGAGGAGCTGTTTGATGCGGTGCTTCTCTCCTGGGCTGTTTACATAGGGCACCTTGTCCTCAGGCAGGGAACTGTAGTACTGATGAACCTGACGGGAGAGAAACACGCTGGTCAGGCCACCACTACGGTAAGCTGTCAGAGCAGCTAACCCATCGCTGCAGCTGTACACAGCCCATCTGTAAATAACCCATCCAACCAACTACCTACCTTATAACCATATTTGTTTTTCATTTTCTGCTCTTTTGCACACCAGTATTTATACTTGCACATCCTCATCTGCACATCTATTACTCCAGTGTCAATTGCTAAATTGTAATTACTTCACCACTATGGCCTATTTATTGCCTTACCTCCTTACTTCATTTGTACACACTGTATATAGACTTTTTCTATTGTATTATTGACTGTATGTTTGTTTATTCCATGTGTAACTCAGTGTTGTTTTTGTCGCTCTGCTTTGCTTTACCTTGGCCAGGTCGCAGTTGTAAATGAGAACTTGTTCTCAACTGGCCTACCTGGTTAAATAAAGGTGAAATAAAAATAAATAAAAAATACCAGTGACATGGTACAAAGATTAGCCTACAAGTAGCAAATTAACATCTTTTGGAATCATGTAGGCTATTTGAGAAAGGAGAACATTTAAATCTGCAGTGTGACCCTAACCCTACCACAAGAACACACATACATGCAGTACATACACACAAGGACACACACACATTTACAATCACTTTGATTTATGACCCTCCAATGCAGTATTAATGGAATCTGGCCTTTTACTCCCTCCCCGCATGTTGACATGAGAATGCAATGCATTACCCCTCGCCATCACACACACACACACACACACACACACACACACACACACACACACACACACACACACACAGCATGAATGAACAGTGTTTGTGTCAGACAGAGGATTAATACTAATCCCACTATTCAAAATGACTGCTACATTCTTTACATTATGCCGGCCAACAATGAACGTCATTTTGGTGAAATGTATTACAGTCTTTCCATTATAGAGTAACAGGGGGGCAGAACAGAATGGGGGCCAACGGTCTTCAATTGCGGTGATGTCAGGAGCATCGAGCGCCAGAGGATGGAGCAAAAGAAGGCAAAAGAGAGAGAGCGAGAGAGAAGGGGGCCAGAGGTACAGGAGAGGCAATCAATATGTGCTGACCACAAAGTCACAGGCAAGCCCATTTTAATAGCCTATCTACCCAATAAATTGATCTTTGGACTGGAACCTATCAGCTTTGTCCTTGGGTGCGGTACAAAGGGCCTGCTACCACAACAATAAGGATAGCCCTGTATAATGAAGAAAGTCTTCTGCATTTATTAAATACAAATATATACACTACCGTTCAAAAGTTGGGTCACTTAGAAATGTCCTTGTTTTTGAAAGAGAAGCAATTTTTTTGTCCATTAAAATAACATCAAATTGATCAGAAATACAGTGTAGACATTGTTAATTTTGTAAATGACTATTGTAGCAAGAAATGGCAGATTTTTTATGGAATATCTACATAGGCGTACAGACGCCCATTATCAGCAACCATCACTCCTGTGTTCCAATGGCACAATATGTTAGCTAATCCAAGTTTATCATTTTAAAAGGCTAATTGATCATTAGAAAACCCTTTAGCAATTATGTTAGCACAGCTGAAAACTTTTTTTGATTTTTTATTAAAGAAGCAATAAAACTGGCCTTCTTTAGACTAGTTGAGTATCTGGAGCATTAGCATTTGTGGGTTCGATTACAGGCTCAAAATGCCCAGAAACAAAGAACTTTCTTCTGAAACTCGTCAGTCTATTCTTGTTCTGAGAAATGAAGGCTATTCCATGTGAGAAATTGCCATGAAACTGAAGACCTCGTACAACGCTGTGTGCTTGACTTGGAGTCAACATGGGCCAGCATCCCCGTGGACCTCTTTTGGTACCTTGTAGAGTCCATGCCCCAACAAATTGAGGCTGTTCTGAGGGCAAAAGGGGTTGAAATTCAATATTAGGAAGATGTTCTTAATGCTTGGTACATTCAGCGTATGTATGTATGTATGTATGTATGTATGTATGTATGTATGTATGTATGTATGTGAGTGAGTGAGTGAGTGAGTGAGTGAGTGAGTGAGTGAGTGAGTGAGTGAGTGAGTGAGTGAGTGAGTGAGTGAGTGAGTGAGTGCGTGAGTGCGTGAGTGCGTGCGTGAGTGAGTGAGTGAGTGAGTGAGTGAGTGAGTGAGTGCGTGCGTGCGTGCGTGCGTGCGTGCGTGCGTGCGTGCGTGCGTGCGTGCGTGCGTGCGTGCGTGAGTGAGTGAGTGAGTGAGTGAGTGAGTGAGTGAGTGAGTGAGTGAGTGAGTGAGTGAGTGAGTGAGTGAGTGAGTGAGTGAGTGAGTGAGTGAGTGAGTGAGTGAGTGAGTGAGTGAGTGAGTGAGTGAGTGAGTGCGTGAGTGAGTGAGTGAGTGAGTGAGTGAGTGAGTGTGTGTGTGTGTGTGTGCGCATGTATATATAGCCTCTGGATTATCTATAATCTCTGATGTCGAAATGAATACCCAAACCCACTACAACATGTTCTATGACAGCTGGAAATAGTCTGTGATTCTTGGAAATAAAACGAGGTGCATGTTTATTGTGGGTTAGTCTTTTAACTGTTATGCATGTCCAGGGTGAAAAGTCCCCCTTTTATAAGTTTGTTCTGCTTTAAGTGCAACTCAATTCCTCTGGTTGTGTTTTGGTTGGCTTGGCTCGTGTCGGCAAGGGACAGGGAATCACAGAAGCGGCTCAGGGATCCTTGCATATTTCATGAAACAACAACTGTGGTCAAGCACTGATAAATCACTGAACACACAGACACACACCCACAGAGACTAAGCCCTGAGAAATCACTGAACACACGTCCAACAACAACAACTGGCCTATACACTCGAGGCCCAACACACACACTGTGGTAGAGATGTGTGGAGCAGGACACACCCCCACACTCCCCAGAGCCAGTTAGGACGAGCAGATTTGGATAATAATAGTAATCAGGGGCATGGAAACTAAATGTACTCAGATTAAATCTGCTTTCCAATTGTACAGAGAATGTATTACTTTTAAAGTGTAAATCAAATGGCAGGGTTTTGGGGTTTATTTTGGAAACCAACAGAACAGAGTCCTCCCCACACACCTGTTTTTCATCGCTGTTCACTGGCAAGACTGCCAGGGTTTAGGACACAATCAAAGACCAGTCCTGAAACATGCAACAGTGAGTGTTTATTGGACATACCATACTTTAACAAAACACCATTGCAACAGCCCGTCACGCATGGGTAAGAAGGAAGGACTGGTAAAGAACAAGAAGGCCCGCACACTGTTAAAGCTCCCAAATCGCCACTTTATTGACAACAATATGACCCGAAACGGATCTTCGTCAGGTCAAGACGGAAGGACTGCCATTCCAAAGTACAATGAACGGTAACAGGCTGCCATTTCCTTCAACGTGAGTGGAGACATTGTCTTTATAGCTCCAAAAACAATGAAATAGTCAAAGCTTTTTGGTTTAATTTCCTCTTGGATGAGCAAGCAGATTCTTCCTCGTCTCTTGTGACACAAGGTAAAAGCAACAGGAGACAGACTGCGTGATCTGCCTTTCCAACAGCAGAGAGACATCAGTAACGGCTGCTTAGTAACATATTTGGCCTGAACTTCCCTGTATCCTGGCAATGTCCTGACATTTTATTAGCTCTGACATCAAGGGAGAGAGGGTATATTGGCTGGACCTTCCTGAGGCCAGACCCAATAACTTCTCAGCACAGTCAATAATGGCAGTCTTATAAGAATAAATATGAACATGTCTCTTGTAGTTGAAATGCAGTCGAGATTCCTTCAGTTTCAAATTACCAATACAATTTAGCTACATACATGAATCCAGGCATTCACATCATTGCAGAGCAAGGGGAGAACATGTTTAGTTATCCCGGAAACACTGTTTGATGGAATGGTTCCCACAGTCTTTGTGGAAAATATGTTACAGAATGGTGACTTGACACCAGTTGAGAGTGAATAGGATGCTCCTCTTCCTGACAGAGCAGTGGGACTGGGTCCCTGAGGAGAAACCTAAACCTATAGCTCAGATTCTACAGATTAACTGGTATTCATCATCTCTCTCTCTCTCTGTGACTGGGCAGGGCTGGGGTTGGGCGTTGAAAACATATTTCTATGACTCGACTGACTTGAATGTCAGGTTGGGAAAAGCTAAACCGTATACCTGGACACTCAATGTACAAATGTAACCAGCAGTAAATCCTGTAAAATATAGCCTATTCCCTCAATGCAAAGCCACTCCTATAACTGCAACACGCCCAGTCAGTCAGTCTATCCTTGCCGTCTCCATTTTGGCAGGCTGGTGTTGAGCAGCTTTTAAAGGGGGGCATAATTGACTGGAGGTCACATGTGACCATTGGGGATGAAAAATGGCGGTGCTCAGCCTTGGGCGACTGAAATGGGAGACTAGTTAACAGAGTATTGACCACCCGATTGCACAAGCAATAAGGCTTCCTTTCAGTTCATCAAGAAAATGAAACTCACACCTATAAAAGGTTTTATTGTCCAATAACAAGCACACACACACGCACACCTTCGGTACACAAGAGCCTTGTAAAGATGGTTTCTTGGATGCTCACAGGGCATGTAATATATTTCTGCATATCCCAGCTTAACAGAGTCAACAACGGGCTTGTGAAATCACGAGTAAACAGTTTGCAAGCAGAATTAATGAGATATTCATTCAACCACTGGCATCATATAATCCTTGTAAACCTATCAGCTTACTTGAACACCACACACGCAATATAAGATGGCAAGTTCAACTTTAATCCAACACAGAGGAGATGGAATAGTGAAAGCAAACTGGTGTGTGTGTGTGTGTGTGTGTGCGTGCGTGCGTGCATCATACCTGTTCAGGTTTGAGCCCCGGGGGCACCCATGCGTACTCCTCCAGTGCGCAGCCTGAGTCGTCATCTGAGGTGGAGTTCCTCTGGAAGTCGTACATCAGCTTAGTGATGGTCTTCTCCATCTCCAGAGGCATGGCCGTCACCACATGCTCCTCACAGCGGCACTTACAGTGGACACAGATGTTCCTACAGGACACAGGGACAAAGCAGAAGTCAGTTATCAAAGCTTACAGTGGACACAGATCTTTCTACAGGACACAGGGACAAAGCAGAAGTCAGTTATCAAAGCTTACAGTGGACACAGATCTTTCTACAGGACACAGGGACAAAGCAGAAGTCAGTTATCAAAGCTTACAGTGGACACAGATCTTTCTACAGGACACAGGGACAAAGCAGAAGTCAGTTATCAAAGCTTACAGTGGACACAGATCTTTCTACAGGACACAGGGACAAAGCAGAAGTCAGTTATCAAAGCTTACAGTGGACACAGATGTTTCTACAGGACACAGCGACAGCGAGCTGAGGTCAGTGATAAGATACCAAAGCTAACATTGAGTGGACATGTCTTTTTTTCAGGAAGAACAACAGTGAGAAACTGTTATCCATAGTCAAAGCTTTGTGATATAAAACACTTTCAGCAACCAACCAGGACTTATGCCTTGTACGTATGGCAAAATGTGGGTTGAGTTCAGACCTCTCTCGATGTCCATATTTGTTTTGAGGGGTTTCCATTGCAAAGCAACAAAGCACGTGAAATCTAATCTCCATGGCAATAAAGCATGTGAAATCTAAACTCCACACAGTTCAAGGGTCAGGGTTCACATGTTTTACCAAGAGAGCAGGATCTCAGAGACATTCTAGCTCCCACAATCCTCTAGGTAACGCCAGTGAGGACATAATGACAAACAGGTTAGGGAAATGATTCGCCGAGCTACTGACAGTGATGGAAAGCGGTACTGTAAATACACATTTCTCCTCCTGTCTTTACAAGGTTAGCTTCAAGCTGTTTCAGATGCTCAGACAGGATAAAAATCTGTTCTCATTAATCAAGAACCATGCAACAGATTAACACACCCACACAAGGTATCCGTTTGTTCGCATACAGAACAAGGATTGCAAATGTTTGTTAGAGTGTGGCGATTCCGTTTTTATGTCCTTTCCAATTTAGGTATAGTACATCTGACTAGAGCCTTTTTTCACCCTCACCCTTTAAAACAGAATAAACTAAAGTTGTGAACTAGGCCACACACACACACACACACACACACACACACAGAGAAACTCTGTCCAGGCAGCAGACCCTGTAACCATTGGACACAGAGGGAGGCCCGCGGGTCATATCCACTGATTTCTGCTGCCCCTCAGGCAGCCAATCAAAAACAAATCAAAAGTTTATTGGTCACGTACACAGTTTAGCAGATGTTATAGCGGGTGCAAGGAAATGCTTGTTACTAGCTCCTAACAATGCAGTGAAATGTCAAATAATTACACAAATAATCACACACACACAAAAGAAAATTAAGAATGATTTTTTTTATCAAGAAATGTTGTAACTAATCCAATTAACAAGCCAAATAGCACAGTAACAGTAATCCAAATGCAGTCTATACGTATATACACCAGATGAACCTACACAAGATATACTAAGAATGATATGTACAGGAGTAGATATATTAGAGTGAGCTATGTCAAGAATCCAGTATATAAATAAATATGCGGTATGTATAAACGGTGTAACTAAAACAGTAGAAATATTAGAATGAGCAATGTCAAGAATTATTTCTCGACATATTTAAATACACAGTACAAAACACCATGGCAAAATGGTTATTATTGCAGGAAATTAGCTTCCGGAACAGAGTCTGGAATATAAATGTGTGTAAATGGTGTATAGCAGTGGGGGTCGGTGCAGTTTAAGATGAGGGAGGATGATTTTTTTTAATGAACATGGCCTTTTTTCTATTACAGCATATTGGATGACTGTCATTCATATTTCTTCACCCTGTTCAATGTAACATCGATAGGTTTAAGCTACTACATGCTACTAAACATTTCCCTATACCCATCATGATGTTGCTATAGCCTAGCCTATAAATGAAAGTTTATAACGTAGGTGCACAAATCAAGATACATTGTTTTGTAATCAAGGTGACAGACAGTGACACATTCAATAACACCTTGCACACTATTGCCTGCATCTAGCTAATCTAGGGTGTAATTAGTCCAACAGTTGCAAATTAGAGTTTCTATTGGACAAATTCAGGTATGTTTATCCCCTTCGTTCCGTTTAAGAATAATTTTTCTACAGAATCGGTGGAAGGAATACACCCTTGATCACCACAAACACAGTTCACTTTCATAGCAGCCACATACAAACAGCACGATCATTTGCTTGTTCTATAATTCATTCTCGCACCTTCTCATCCTCTCACCTTTTCCCTTTGCTTGCGTACTTCAGTGCACAATACAACAGCTGTCTGTGCCCAGGCAACAAAAAAAAACAAGCCAAACCTTCATACCATAACCGCTAACTGCTACACACAGCCAACATCGTTGTAACTAGAGGTCAACCGATTATGATTTTTCAATGCCGATACCGATTATTGTAGGACCAAATAAAAGCCGATGCCGATTAAATCGGGCTATTTATATATTTGTAATAATGACAATTACAACAATACTGAATAAACACTTTTATTTTAACTTAATATAATAGATAAATAAAATTGGTTTAGTCTCAAAAAAATAATGAAACGTATAATTTTGTTTAAATAATGCAAAAACACAGTGTTGGAGAAGAAAGTAAAAGTGCAATATGTGCCATGTAAAAAAGCTAACGTTTAAGTTCCTTGCTCAGAACACACAGTTGAAGTCGGAAGTTTACATACACTTATGTTGGAGTCATTAAAACTCGTTTTTCAACCAATCCACAAATTTCTTGTTAACAAACTATAGTTTTGGCAAGTTGGTTAGGACATCTACTTTGTGAATGACACAAGTAATTGTTCCAACAATTGTTTACAGACAAATTATTTCACTGTATCACAATTCCAGTGGGTCAGAAATGTACATACACTAAGTTGACTGTGCCTTTAAACAGCTTGGAAAATTCCAGAAAATTATGCCATGGCTTTAGAAGCTTCTGATAGGCTAATTGACATCATTTGAGTCAATTGGAGGTGTACCTGTGGATGTATTTCAAGGCATACCTTCAAACTCAGTGCCTCTACTTGACATCATGGGAAAATCAAAAGAAATCAGCCAAGACCTCAGAAAAAAAATTGTAGACCTCCACAAGTCTGGTTTATCATTGGGAGCAATTTCCAAACACCTGAAGGTACCACGTTCATCTGTACAAACAATAGTACGCAAGTATAAACACCATGGGACCAGCTGTCATACTGCTCAGGAAGGAGACACATTCTGTACTTTAGTGCAAAAAGTGCAAATCAATCCCAGAACAACAGCAAAGGACCTTGTGAAGATGCTGGAAGAAACAGGTACAAAGGTATCTATATCCAAAGTAAAACGAGTCAAATATGGACATAACCTGAAAGGCCGCTCAGCAAGAAAGAAGCCACTGCTCCAAAACCGCCATAAAAAAGCCAGACTACGGTTTGCAACTGCACATGGGGACAAAGATCGTACTTTTTGGAGAAATGTCCTCTGGTCTGATGAAATAAAAATAGAATTGTTTGGCCATAATGACCATCGTCATGTTTGGAGGAAAAAGGGGGAGGCTTTAAAGCCAAATAACTCCATCCCAACCATGAAGCACGGGGTGGCAGCATCATGTTGTGGGGGTGCTTTGCTGCAGGAGGGACTGGTGCACTTCACAAAATAGATGGCATCATGAGAAATGAAAATTGTGGATATATTGAAGCAACATTACAAGACATCGGTCAGGAAGTTAAAGCTTGGTCGCAAATGGGTCTTCCAAATGGACAATGACCCCAAGCATACTTCCACAGTTGTGACAAAATGGCTTAAGGACAACAAAGTCAAGGTATTGGAGTGGCCATTACAAAGCCCTGACCTCAATCCTATAGAAAATGTGTGGGCAGAACTGAAAAAGCGTGTGCGAGCAAGGAGGCCTAGAAACCTGACTCAGTTACACCAGTTCTGTCAGGAGGAATGGGCCGCAATTCACCCAACTTATTGTGGGAAGCTTGTGGAAGGCTACCCAAAACGTTTGACCCAAGTTAAACAATTTAAAGGCAATGCTACCAAATACTAATTGAGTGCATGTAAATCTCTCTCTCTTGCTCTCAGTTCATACTGCAAGAGCTCTGATAGGTTGGAGGATGTCCTCCATAAGTTGTCATGACTCCAGTGTAAGTCTATGGAAGGGGGCAAGAACCATGAGCTTCCTAGGTTTTGTATTGAAGTCAATGTACCTGGAGGAGGATGGAAGCTAGCTGTCCTCTGGCTACACCATAGTTCTACCCCAGAGAGCGTTGTTGAGGCTACTGCAGACTTTCATTGCAAAACAGTGTGTTTTAATCAATAATTTGGCGAGTCAATACTTTGTAGAAACACCTTTGGCAGCGATTACAGCTGTGACACCTTCTGGGTGAGTCTCTAAGAGCTTTCCACACCTAGATTGTGCAACTTTTTCCCATTTTTCTTTTCAAATTCTTCAAGCTCTGGCAAATTAGTTCCTAATCATTGCTAGACAACCATTTTCAGGTTTTTCCATAGATTTCAAAGTAGATTTAAGTAAAAACTAACTCGGCCACTAAGGAACATTCACTGTCTTTTTGGTAACAACTCCAGTGTAGATTTGGCTTTGTGTTTTAGGGTATTGTCCTGTTGAAAGGTGAATTCATCTCCCAGTGTCTGGTGGAAAGCAGACTGAACCTTGGCTCCATTCCATTTATTTTTTAAGTCGATTACAAGCATACCCATAACATGATGCAGCCATCACTATGTTTGAAAATATGGAGAGTGGTACTCAGTAATGTGCTGTATTGTGTATTGGTTTGCATATTGCTTTGTCACATTTTTTGCAGTATTACTTAAGTTCTTTGTTGCAAACAGGATGTATGTTTTGGAATATTTTTATTCTGTACATGCTTTCTTCCTTTCACTCTGTCATTTAGGTTAGTATTGTGGAGTAACTACAATGTTGTTGATCCATCCACAGTTTTCTTCTATCACAACAATTAAACTATGATACTGTTTTAAAGCCACCATTGGCCTAATGGTGAAATCCCTGAGAGGTGTCCTTCCTCTCCGTCGAGTTAGGAAGGATGCCTGTGTCTTTGTAGTGACTGGGAACATTGATACACCATCCAAAGTATAATTAATAACTTCACCATGCTCAAAGGGATATTCAATGTAAGATGTTTTTACTTGTACCCATCTACCAAAAGGTGCCCTTTTGAAAGGCATTGGAAAATCTCCCTGGTCTTTGTGGTTGAATCTGTATTCACTGCTCGACTGAGGGACTTTACAGTGTGTGGGGTACAGAAATGAGGTAGTCATTGAAAAATCATATGTTAAACATTATTATTGCACACGGAGTGGGTCCATGCAACGTATTATGTGACTTGTTAAGCACATTTTTACTCTTGAAATGATTTAGGATTGCCATAAAAGGGGTTGATTACTTATTGACTCAAGACATTTCAGCTTTTAATTTGTAAATTACCCCTTGACATTATGGGGTATTGTATGTAGGCCATTGACACAAAATCTAAATGTAACATTTTAAATTCAGGCAGTAACTGTCACGTTCGTCATAAAGATGGGACCAAGGCGCAGCTGGAATGTGTATGCTCATCTTCTTTATTGTGAAGAAAACCAAAATAAATACTTAAACAAAAACAAGAGGCGAAACAGTCCAGAAAGGCACACAGCTACACAAGGAACAACTACCCACAAAAACCCATGAAAAAACACCCCTACTAAATAGGACCTTCAATTAGAGGCAACGAGGAACAGCTGCCTCCAATTGAAGGTCAACCCAATAAACTACACATAGAAATAGAAAGACTAGAATGAACATAGAAATATACTAACATAGAACATTAACCACAAACGCCGAAACACATAAAACAAACACCCCCTGCCACGTCCTGACCAAACTACAATAACAAATAACCCCTTTACTGGTCAGGACGTGACAGTAACACAACAAAATGTGGAAAAAGTCAAAGGGTGTGAATCTTTTCTGAAGGCAATACAGTATATACTAGAATACAATATATACATATAAAGTGGGTAAAACAGTATGTAAATATTATTCAAGTGACCAGTGTCCAATGACTATGTACATAGGGCAGCAGTCTCTAAGGTGCAGAGTAGAGTACCGGGTGGTATCCGGCTAGTGACATGTCTAAGGTTCAGGGCAGGGTACTCCATCCCATTACACAGACAGACGCCCGGTGGGCAGCACAGGATAAGGAACAGGGGCTTAGACTTCTTTGACGTAAAGAAAGAGACAGAGAGACTCTTACATGCAAACCTCACCGGGCACGTTGCGTGTGTGAGCGTTGCAAAATACATTTACAGAAGTTATTCAATCCTTTCTCCCACACCGCTCGTGCACCTGAACGAGTGTCTGTGTAGCCAAGCCCTAAAATAGAATTTGATTATGCAAGTCCCCTCCTTATTGGATATCAGGAAGATACAAACCCACATGGATGCTTGAAAGACAAACGAAAAGAGCAAAAGCTTGCTGGCTAAATGTCTATGAATGTTTCATGTGTGTTTCAACCTGCCCCCAAATTAATATAATTAGTTAACAGTTGGTTTTGATATTTTAACCTGCGTGTCACATACAGTGCTTGATCTGGACTGAAATAGGGACTGGTATTCATTTTGGGTGCCAGTATTGTTTACATGTAGGTGCATGAGCTCCACAATACTTTTGAGCTAAAGTTCTATAAAAAGAATAGGAGCTCAAGCAGTAGAGAGTTGAGGTGCCGGTACTCAGCTCCGGTGAGCACCTGTCCAAGTCAAGCACTGGTTAAATAAACTACTGATGCATGGCTGGGGACCACTAAATAAATCTCTGCTTCTTCACTACCCTTGGGCAAGGGCAATCTACCTGATCTCCTGGAGGCGATTGGCTTCTGCATGAATATTAAATCAACATATGAATGAATACTGAAATGCCAAGACAACTCATCTATGAATATTGATGGAGGCGGTAAGTAGTACATGGAGCCAGGCCTTGGTTTGCAGACTAAGTCATCAGCTCTCGTCCGTACAGGAGAGGGGAGAATTAAACAGCCCATCCTAGCGGTAGGACACAGAGTCCTCTCATTACAATACAGCAGTTCTCCATCATTACTAATGGATGTGGGATTAAGAGGAGACACATGTACGTAGACACACTGTACAAAAAAATCGAGTTGTTTCAACTAATTATTATTAATTTACTGATTCCAGTCTTTTTAGTTTCCTCAACTTTTCAATCAAAGTGTTTATTTTTTATTTTGATTGAACATTAAAACATACAATCTACTTGCAGTGAACATTTACATTACATTCAGTCATCAAACAGACTCCCTTCCAGAGCGACCCACAGAAGCAACCAGGGTCAACGCCCTGCCCAAGGGCACGTTTAAAGATCTCCCACAAGGTCAAAACATGGACCCGAACCAGCCACCTATCCGCCACATAAATCATAACAGCAAGGCCAACTGAATACGTTTGAGCGCATGTATGGCACTATTTACAAAGTAAATCTTAGTTCTGTTAAAAGTACACTCAAGCAAAACAATTGTATTTATCATAGTGATTAGGGATTAACATTAACGCAGAGTAACATGCCCCACTAACATTAGACAACTATACAGAAAACCTTTAAATTGCTGAAATAAGTCAATCAAATCAATAGTCAGATAAACTGATAATTGACACAGACATGGTGGCGAAGCAGGAAGATCCCAGGTGAGGATGTGTTGAATAGTAATTGCTGTATACATGCACAAGGTAATCATGCTGGTCAAATATGTAAGTTGAAAACATTGTATGTCAAAGCACCGTCTATGTGTGTAACTTGTTCCACAGCCATTTTTTTGTGAAGACACCCAAATAATAATATCTAGTTGAATGAACATATTGTATATATTTTTTTTTATTTCACCTTTTTTTAACCAGGTAGGCAAGTTGAGAACAAGTTCTCATTTACAATTGCGACCTGGCCAAGATAAAGCAAGTAGTTTGACACATACAACAACACAGAGTTACACATGGAGTAAAACAAACATACAGTCAATAATATAGTAGAAAAATAAGTCTATATACAAAGTGAGCAAATGAGGTGAGATAAGGGAGGTAAAGGCAAAAAAGGCCATGGTGGCGAAGTAAATACAATATAGCAAGTAAAACACTGGAATGGTAGATTTGCAGTGGAAGAAAGTGCAATGTAGAAATAGAAATAATGGGGTGCAAAGAAGCAAAATAAATAAATAAATAAATAAAAACAGTAGGGGAAGAGGTAGTTGTTTGGGCTAAATTATATATGGGCTATGTACAGGTGCAGTGATCTGTGAGCTGCTCTGAC
Source organism: Salmo trutta (assembly GCF_901001165.1). Taxonomy (NCBI): domain Eukaryota; kingdom Metazoa; phylum Chordata; class Actinopteri; order Salmoniformes; family Salmonidae; genus Salmo; species Salmo trutta. Next base: position 24,326,183 of record NC_042970.1, on the reverse strand, counting down.
AGCTTGTGCTTAAAGCTAGTGAGGGAGATAAGTGTTTCCAGTTTTAGAGATTTTTGTAGTTCGTTTCAGTCATTGGCAGCAGAGAACTGGAAGGAGAGGCGGCCGAAGGAGGAATTGGCTTTGGGGGTGACCAGAGAGATATACCTGCTGGAGCGCGTGCTACAGGTGGGTGCTGCTATGGTGACCAGCGAGCTGAGATAAGGGAGAACTTTACCTAGCAGGGTCTTGCAGATGACCTGGAGCCAGTGGGTTTGGCGACGAGTATGAAGCGAGGGCCAGCCAACGAGTGCGTACAGGTCGCAGTGGTGGGTAGTTTATGGGTTTTGGTGACAAAACGGATGGCACTGTGATAGACTGCATCCAATTTATTGAGTAGGGTATTGGAGGCTATTTTGTAAATGACATCGCCGAAGTCGAGGATCGGTAGGATGGTCAGTTTTACGAGGGTATGTTTGGCAGCATGAGTGAAATATGCTTTGTTGCGATGTAGGAAGCCAATTCTAGATTTAACTTTGGATTGGAGATGTTTGATGTGAGTTTGGAAGGAGAGTTTACAGTCAAACCAGACACCTAGGTATAGGTAGTTGTCCACATATTCTAAGTCAGAACCATCCAGAGTAGTGATGCTGGACGGGCGGGCAGGTGCAGGCAGCGATCGGTTGAAGAGCATGCATTTAGTTTTACTTGTATTTAAGAGTAGTTGGAGGCCACGGAAGGAGAGTTGTATGGCATTGAAGCTCGTCTGGAGGGTAGTTAACACAGTGTCCAAAGAAGGGCCAGAAGTATACAGAATGGTGTCGTCTGCGTAGAGGTGGATCAGAGACTCACCAGCAGCAAGAGCGACATCATTGATGTATACAGAGAAAAGAGTCGGCCCAAGAATTGAACCCTGTGGCACACCCATAGAGACTGCCAGTGGCCCGGACAACAGGCCCTCCGATTTGACACACTGAACTCTATCAGAGAAGTAGTTGGTGAACCGGGCGAGGCAATCATTTGAGAAACCAAGGCTGTTGAGTCTGCTGATGAGGATGTGGTGATTGACAGAGTCGAAAGCCTTGGTCAAGTCAATGAATACAGCTACACAGTATTGTTTCTTATTGATGGCAGTTAAGATATCGTTTAGGACCTTGAGCGTGGCTGAGGTGCACCCATGACCAGCTCTGAAACCAGATTGCATAGTGGAGAAGGTGCGGTGGGATTTGAAACAGTCGGTAATCTGTTTGTTGACTTGGCTTTCGAAGACTTTAGAGAGGCAGGGTAGGATAGATATAGGTCTGTAGCAGTTTGGGTCAAGAGTGTCCCCCCCTTTAAAGAGGGGGATGACCACAGCTGCTTTCCAATCTTTGGGAATCTCAGACGACACGAAAGAGAGGTTGAATAGGCTAGTAATAGGGGTTGCAACAATTTCAGCAGATAATTTTAAAAAGAAAGGGTCCAGATTGTCTAGCCCGGCTGATTTGTAGGGGTCCAGATTTTGCAGCTCTTTCAGAACATCAGCTGACTGGATTTGGGAGAAGGAGAAATGGGGAAGTCTTGGGCGAGTTGCTGTGGGGGGTGCAGTGCTGTTGACCGGGGTAGGGGTAGCCAGGTGGAAAGCATGGCCAGCAGTAGAAAAATGCTTATTGAAATTCTCAATTATAGTGGATTTATCGGTGGTGACAGAGTATCCTATCCTCAGTGCAGTGGGCAGCTGGGAGGAGGTGCTCTTATTCTCCAAGGACTTTACAGTGTCCCAGAACTTTTTTTAGTTTGTGTTGCAGGAAGTAAATTTCTGCTTGAAAAAGCTAGCCTTGGCTTTTCTAACTGCCTGTGTATATTGGTTTCTAACTTCCCTGAAAAGTTGCATATCATGGGGGCTGTTCGATGCTAATGCAGAACGCCACAGGATGTTTTTGTGTTGGTTAAGGGCAGTCAGGTCTGGAGAGAACCAAGGACTATATCTGTTCCTGGTTCTAATTTCTTGAATGGGGCATGCTTATTTAAGATGGTGAGGAAGGCATTTAAAAAAAATAACCAGGCATCCTCTACTGAAGGGATGAGGTCAATATCCTTCCAGGATACCCGGGCCAGGTCGAGTAGAAAGGCCTGCTCGCTGAAGTGTTTCAGGGAGCGTTTGACAGTGATGAGTGGAGGTCGTTAGATCGCTGACCCATTACGGATGCAGGCAATGAGGCAGTGATCGCCGAGATCTTGGTTGAAAACAGCAGAGGTGTATTTAGAGGGCAAGTTGGTTAGGATGATATCTATGATGGTGCCCATGTTTACGGATTTGGGGTGGTACCTGGTAGGTTCATTGATAATTTGTGTGAGATTGAGGGCATCATGCTTAGATTGTAGGATGGCTGGGGTGTTAAGCATGTCCCAGTTTAGGTCACCTAGCAGCACGAGCTCTGAAGATAGATGGGGGGCAATCAGTCCACATATGGTGTCCAGAGCCCAGCTGGGGGCAGAGGGTGGTCTATAGCATGCGGCAATGGTGAGAGACTTGTTTTTAGATAGGTGGATTTTTAAAAGTAGAAGTTCAAATTATTTGGGTACAGACCTGGTTAGTAGGACAGAACTCTGCAGGCTATCTCTACATCGCCAGAGGAACAGAGGAGGAGTAGGATAAGGGTACGGCTAAAAGCTATGAGAATTGGTCGTCTAGGATGTCCGGAACAGAGAGTAAAAGGAGCAGGTTTCTGGGGGCGATAAAATAGCTTCAAGGTATAATGTACAGACAAAGGTATGGTAGGATGGGAATACAGTGGAGGTAAACCTAGGCATTGAGTGATGATGAGAAAGATATTGTCTCTAGAAACATCATTGAAACCAGGTGATGTCATTGCATGTGTGGGTGGTGGGACTGAGAGGTTGGATAAGGTATAATGAGCAGGGCTAGAGGCTCTACAGTGAAATAAGCCAATAAACACTAACCAGAAGAGCAATGGAGAAGGCATATTGATATTAACTTCTTTGGGATAGGGGGCAGTATTTTCACGGCCGGATAAAAAAAACTTACCCGATTTAATCTGGTTACTACTCCTGCCCAGAAACTAGAATATGCATATAAAAACACTCTAAAGTTTCTAAAACTGTTTGAATGGTGTCTGTGAGTATAACAGAAGTCATATGGCAGGCCAAAACCTGAGAAGATTCCATGCAGGAAGTGCCCTGTCTGACAATTTGTTGCCCTTCTGTTGGATCTCTATCGACATTACAGCATCTGTGTTGTAACGTGACACTTTCTAAGGCTTCCATTGGCTCTCTAAAGCCGCCAGAAAGTGGAATGGGGTGTCTGCTGTCTCTGGGCAAAGTACAGCAGCAGAGTTTGTAAGTGGTCAGCCTGGGGACAGTGAGACTGGAGATGTGCGGTCATGAGACTTCTCCATTTTTTTCTTTCAGTCTTTGAATGAATACAACGTTGCCCGGTTGGAATATTATCGCTATTTTACGAGAAAAATAGCATAAAAATTGATTTTAAACAGCATTTGACATGCTTCGAAGTACGGTAATGGAATATTTTGAAATCTTTTGTCACGAAATGCGCTCGCGCATCACCCTTTGGCTAGTGACCTGAATGCACGAACAAAACTGAGGTATTTGGATATAACTATGGATTATTTGGAACCAAAACAACATTTGTTGTTGAAGTAGAAGTCCTGGGAGTGCATTCTGACGAAGAACAGCATAGGTAATCCAATTTTTCTAATAGTAATTCTGAGTTTAGGTGACCCCGAAGTTGGCGGATGTCAAAATAGCTAGCCGTGATGGCCGAGCTATGTACTCAGAATATTGCAAAATGTGCTTTCGCTGAAAAGCTATTTTAAAATCAGACATAGCGATTGCATAAAGGAGTTCTGTATCTATAATTTTTAAAATAATTGTTATGTATTTTGTCAACATTTATCATGAGTAATTTAGTAAATTCACCGAAAGTTTTCGGTGGGTATGCTAGTTCTGAACATCACATGCTAATGTAAAAAGCTGTTTTTTGATATAAATATGAACTTGATTGAACAAAACATGCATGTATTGTATAACATAATGTCCTAGGAGTGTCATCTGATGAAGATCAAAGGTTAGTGCTGCATTTAGCTGTGGTTTGGGTTTATGTGACATATATGCTTGCTTGGAAAATGGCTGTGTGATTATTTGTGTCTATGTACTCTCCTAACATAATCTAATGTTTTGCTTTCGCTGTAAAGCCTTTTGGAAATCGGACAACGTAGTTCGATTCAAGAGAAGTGCATCTATAAAATGGTGTAAAATAGTCCTGTTTGAGAACTTTGAATTATGACATTTTGTGGTTTTAAATTTGGCGCTCTGATTTTTCACTGGCTGTTGAATAGTGTGGGACGATTTCGTCCCACCTCCCCTAGAGAGGTTAAGGAGAGGCATGCTTAGCCAGGTGATCAAAAGGGTCCAGTGAGTAGTGAGGTCGGTTGCGGTCACGGCGATTCAGACAGCTAGCCGGGCCATGCGTAGCAAGTTGGCAGAAGATGGTCTGTTAATAGCCACCTCGTGCGTTTCCGTCAGTAGATTAGTGGGGTTCCGTGTGGTAGAGGGGACCAATCGAATTGGCAAAATAGTTGTAGTTATAGTGGCCCAAGAAAATTGGCCGATAGACCTATTCAGATAGCAGCCGATAAGACAGCTAATGATTAGCTGGCTGCAGATGGGCGTTCAGGTTACGTCGCGACGGAGGGGCCAGTTGGATAACTCCCTCGGGCAGATAACGTCGGTAGTCCAGTCGTGAAGGCCCGATGGGGCTCCGCATCGGCAGTAAAATGGGTCCGGATAGGTGATTGTAGCCCAGGAGTGGCTGATGGAACTCTTCAGCTGGCTAGCTCCAGAATAATTGATGTTAGCTCCGGGACCAATGTTAGCCAATAGTCACTCGGATATCAGCTAGCTAGCTGCAAGATCCAGGTGTAAATGTCCAGAGCTTGCGGCAGAAATCCGGGGATATGGAGAGAAAATAGGTCCGGTATGCTCTGGTCTGAGTCGCGTTGTACAAAACTGGCAATAGCTTTTCGAGCTAAGGGATAGCTGATGACCGCCAACCGTGGTTAGCTGAGTTCTAATGTTAGCTAGTGAACTGGCTAACTTCTGGCTAGTTTCTGTTGTGGATTTCAGATTTTAGGTAAATAATACTTTTTTTAAATTGGTGAGGTGGGTTGCAGGAGAATGTTTTGAAGTTGAGTTTTCAGAAAAAAATATATAAAAAGATATGTGAAGAAAAGATGTAAATATATATATATATATATATTTACATCTTTATTTACACACACAGGCCACAACAAGACGAGGACAAAGGACATCTGACTGCTATGCGATCTTGGATTAGAAATGTGAGTCAAGTTGAGCAAACACATCATTTTAAGTTAATTTGTGCCGAAGTTCTCTCAAGTTGCAGTTTGCGCCAACTAAAAATGTTAAGTTCAGGTAACACTTTGACCGAAAAGTAGAACCAGTGGAACCAGTTAATAATTTTACAGTATGCACATATGCACACACACACTAACATACTGAATATACGTTAGAACACAGGAGAGATGATTCAGAGGGTACAAAAACATGACAAATAAAATTGAAAAAAACATCACACACACATCTCCCACTCCTTTTCATGCTAGGGGCTCATTCTGCCTTTGGATGGAGAATAGGCTTGGAGATAGGGGTTTAAATATAGCCTGGAGGAGTACATTGGGCATGGAGGAGAGTGTTTCACACTGCATTCCTGGTTAGAGTAGAGTGTCTCTGTTTTAAAATGATACAGACAGAGACCTTACAAACACCAGCCCAATTGTTCTCATTGTCTTTGAACTGGACATGGGAGCACGAGGGTTGGAGTCCCATGGGACCCGTGAGCCTGTCTCTCTCCAGATGTATGTGGCCATCATCCAGTGATTCACCTTCCAAACATCTGATCTCCCTGCATCAGGATTGGCAGAGATATGCCCAGGGCCTAAGCCCCTGATTTACAACAAGGTGCACATCACTGAGATTTCTATTCTGAAACACTACCCCATGTTACACTGGTCATCTACATGACTTCAATACAAGTCAAGTACATAACCGACGCCTTCTAAAAAAAACTCCACAAAGTAAAAGGTAGGGAAATGAAGTAAATTAAGTAGACTGGCCTTTCCTCTCCTGGGGCAGATAAAGCCTTCCATGGCCAGAGCAGAACACTGCAGGAAGCTTCTAATGACTGGAAGGTATCTGAGTGGACAGTAATCCCTGAGACTGTGATGTAAGCAGACAATCATTCACCACCACAGTGTTAATCATTGCATTGCTCCTCTACATCACCCTGGCAACAGCCAAGTTAAACAGCTACAGTCTGACACACTGCACAGTCAGTCAGTAGACACACCAACCGTAAAGAGACTCTGTCCACTGGTGAACCTAACGCCCAAGAAATGACTGACCCACACACAGACAAGTTCTTACTAGACTAGAGATACCTATTGTTTTGTTTTCAGTATTACTCACCACTGTGGAACTCTTAATAACCACCTATGGACTGGTACAAATCCTCTGAGGTACTGGTACAAATCCTCTGCCAACTCAGCGACATCTCAAGAGGTTGGGTTGAGTGGTGGTGCCATTCATTTAACTAACCCAATATTAACAGGTTCATTTGCCATAGGGCAAGGTGTCATCCAGGCTCTTAAACACCTCCTCTAAAGTGTTAATCACATCCACAACCCTTGCCTTCCTGAAAAACAGCCATGGAGCTGAGTGGGCTTGATGTGGTATCCGAAAGGAACCCCATTCCAGACTAATTCCAGAGCAGCTCCCAGAACCGCTGCTGCTTTTCCGTGTCATCATTCCAGACAGCATGTTTAAATGGCAGCTCAGAGGAGAGGAGAAGGAGAGAAGAGGTTCAGAGGAACAGCTGGAGGCAGGCAGCAGCCACATTTCTATTATTTCTGCTTCTTTTGTTTTCTCTGGACAGGCAGGGAAAATAGGAGGACAGATTATTTCTCTATTTTTTTAAATGCCTTTTGTTCTGAGATCAGATGGGCATTTCCTTTCAATGTATTCAGTCTTAATTTGTCCTAATTTGGTCATTTATTGAAGCAGACATGTTCAGCTTTAATCAGTGTTAAACTGGATTGCACTACATACCAAAGAGGAATCAAACAAAAAAAGGTGTTTATTAGTAGCTAATTACTGGCGACTCAATCCAATATGTTCAATCTAATGGAGATTAGGCCTGCACCCACCTACTGCAATAAATAATTATTGTCCAACACACACACACACACACTCCATAAGATATACATTGACTGAACACTTTATCGCAGAATGTACTTAATCTCACGACACTGCATCTTTATGGAATTTGTAAAGGTTTAGTGTCAGAAGTGCAGGAAGTGAGAGAGGACAGCTTTATACCAGATGATCATGTTACTTATTCATAAGTGTTACTTGTTCGGTAACTGCTACTGGACAGATGCATGGTCTGTCACATGGGGGCAGGTTTTCAGGCTCCTGAGACCTCAGTCCCTATATGGAACAGTAGCTATGCTGTTCTCATGAGATATTGTCAAACTGTCATTGGGGAACCGATCTGTGCAAATGATCAGCAAGTTTGAAATGCTGACAAACACAACTAGTCTAAACATGGCTTAAAACAGTGGACCAGATTAAACAATTTCATGGTGTTGAAAGGGGATGGTCAAAAACCGACCTGACATTATTTTGCACATCAAGGCTGATAAGATGGTTGGTTGCCTATGAGCCGAGGATACCTGTAGTCTAAATGTCTGTTTCAGAGCAATGCAGCCTGATATCTCCATTACCCCTGGAGTCTCGGGCCAGCTGCTGGAGTGTCCCATTATTCATTATTCCCCCAAATCCGTTCATACGCTAATCCAAAATGACCTATCCTGACTCAATCAATCCCGCGGCCGGCCAGGTCCAGACCATAGATGCAACACAACAAAGACTAATCCCACTGAAAAAAACTAGTTAGCTTGACCGCCGCGCCACGAAGAGTAGAAAGAGAAAATGGATAACAACACATCCATTACGGAGGATAGCCTATGAGTCAGTAAGGTGAAGATTAGTGAGACTATTAGTGCAACTATTGCGTGCGAGCAAAAATAATGTAACGTTCAAATAAAAAAATATATTACAGAATAATCAGTGTAATTGCAATGTAAATATGTTTGCCTAGTTGTAAATCATGAATAGGCCTACCTAGTCGTTCAAATACATTTCAACTCATACCTCATTGATGTTGATAGGGTTTAAATCGAGCACACCACGAATGAGCCACATAGGCTACATTGTAGCACACATCTTGCAGTCAGGAAATATCAAACCCCTTTTAAACACGACCTTTCAACGGCAGTAAAAGTTCACTCAAACTGGCAATGTTGAGTAAACTTAGCCACAGTTTAAAACCTGAAATAGATCCTGTCTTGAAGGTCCGGACACAACAGCGCGCAAAGATAGCCGTGTCAGCTGTGTAAATAACAGATTGATACAAAATAACGGAGCCCAAACGTTAAAATGTAGTCAATGCTTACCTTATTACCAAGTAGGTGTGAGGGAGAGCATGGCTATGCACCCGGTGATAATAGCTTTCAACCACACTTTCCTCATTGCAAGCCTTTTCATAGTCTACTATTCCTGCGACACAATTTTACGAATCCTGCACTCTCACTCTCTGGTCAGTGCGAAGGCGCAATCTGTTCCTCTAGGCTACTGTCCTCTTCGCTCTGCGAGCCTTTTTGTCAAACTGTTCTGCAAACACATTCACCAAGCGCAAGGATTGGTAAAGCGACACAAAACCCAATAAGCGGTTAAACACAAATACCCCTACATTTAGTCCACCTACATTGAGATAATGCAATAGCCTTAACTTCGTAGGTTACGTTTCGATCGAATCCAAAACAAGAATTTACGGAGGCAGCAACAGAAAGCTAGAAAGTTGAAAAACGATCCATAGGGACTCCTTTACTGTATGCGCTTAAGGAGCGCTGAGCAGGGGACTTGCTCGCGCTGAGTGACTGGCTGAATAACGGAGGAGCCTGTCCTTGCCAGGACCACCGCCCCTCCCCTCCCGAATGCTAATGACCATCCGTGATGTCAGCAAGTCACCGTCCCAACACTGGTATAATTAGTGTCGTGAATGACTGGTGTTTTGGAGTCATTTGCATGCAAATTAAACAATTTCCCTGAATCAACTGCCCCAGGGCAGCCAGCTAGAGAGCGAGAAAGGGAATAGAAGGACCGTGCGGTATTGGAGGGATTGCCAAAGACTCCAGCCACCCTAGTCATAAGACTTCTCTCTGCTACCGCATGGCAAGCAGTACCGGAGCGCCAAGTCTAGGTCCAAAAGCCTTCTAACAGCTTCTACCCCCAAGCCATAAGACTCCTGAACAGCTAACCAAACGGCTACCCAGACTATTTGCATTGCCCCCCCCATTTTTACACTGCTGCTACTCTCTGTTTATTATATATGCAGTCATTTTACCTCTACCTCTACCTGCATATTACCTCAATTACCTTGACTAACTGGTGGCCTGCACATTGACTCTGTACCGCTAGTGGTTAGAGCATTGGACTAGTAACTGAAAGGTTGCAAGTTTGAATCCCTGAGCTGACAAGGTACAAATCTGTCGTTCTGCCCCTGAACAAGGCAGTTAACCCACTGTTCCTAGGCCGTCATTGAAAATAAGAATTTGTTCTTAATTGGCTTGCCTAGTAAATAAAATTACAATTAAAAACCAGAGGTGAACAATAGCTTTCACCTTTCAGCTCTTCCACAACAGTGAGCATGAGGGAATGGAGACAGGCAAGACAGTTATTGAACACTAGGCAATTGGAACATAGTTTTGTGACAAAACAATTCATATTGACCTTGTACTTCCATCATAAAACAACTTCCAAATGTAGAACCATTGACATACAGTATAAGCCTATCAGTTGTAAGAACTATAAACTGGGTCCTAGGGGTCTGTCGGTTTGGGACCAAAATGAATAGTTACACTTTTGGAATGAAATCAGTGTGTCAAGTTGCAAACCAAAATATTAAGTTGACTTAAGGATGTACTCTCTAACTTTTGTATAATTTCACTCAGTAGTTTTGAAAGTGGTGCTCACAAGCCAAAAGTGGTACCCGTTTTTTTTGTGTAATTGTGTATCCAATTGTGTACTACGTCATCCATTTAGTGTGATATGTTACGAGTTTTGCCATTTATATTATATCATACACATTTAGCAATTTGTGTGATATGTTCCAAATCCAATGTGTGCTGTATGTTTCAAATTGGTTGGGCTTTAGATCCCGGAGTGCATCTTTAACTATGGAAAGTCAATCAACATGAGTTCTTCCATTTCGGATGTGATTTGGTATTGATCGGTTTATTTGTGGACTCAACCTGCAATTAAAAGTGACTAAATAAACAGGCTGATTGTTTTCTACTAGATTCATTCTATCTTGCCTATTTTGGTTAGTTGTAATTTACAAACACTTGCATGGCTCTAAGCCTGTAATGCTATCTGAGCTCCTTTCCAGAATCAGTGTTAGGAGTGTTTAACAATGTCTGACTGCTGCTGCTAATTTGCTTATTTGTCTTGCATTGAATGTGGTTGATTTCAAAGGGGAAACGGTGCAATGAGGGGGAGTTCATAATTAAATCAAGATGTGTTTATTTTTCCTCAAAAGCCTCTGCACTGCTTTAGCCAAGAGCCAAAAAGGAAAGTTAAAAAAACAAAACAACAGAACTCTTTGAAACAGTGGTTGAACGCTGTATAAACAGTTTGTGAAGCTGGTAAAACCAGCCGGTGGCTCTGAACGACCTCCACAGTTTGAGGAAGACGCAGTCTTCTTTCTGTTCTCCTTTACCTCCTTGAGTCAGCCTACAGCTTTTGCTCCCAATGCTGTGTCTGGCTTGGATTCCCTCTTCACACGTGGCAGACCGCTTCTCCCTGGTCTGCACGTCTTTTAGCCCCACACACAAGAGTATCAATTACCCCTCATCCTGAACTTAAGGCCTTTCCACATGATTTTATGAGGAACTGTAAGTGACAGCGTCCCCACTCTTCATAGCCGCAGAATGGATCAGCTGGTCTGGGGACCGTTGCTAACTTCATATGGGCTCTCCACTTTCTCAATAAACTTATCCAGGGCCTGTAACTGCTTTAATGCTCTAATAAAAATGTGGAGGCCAGCTTGGGGAACATGCCACAGATAACATTTACTTTACTGTAGGCATGCAGTGCCTCTGCATGGTCATTTTAGTCGAGGAGTACAGGTTTACTCCCTTCCAAAGCATGTAGGAGCATATCAGTGCTTATGTCCCGATCAAAGCACAAGATGAACGATAGTGTATACTTACTGCCCCGAGGGATGAACAAGCCATGTCAAATATGTTTTATAGTTGCACTTCCTGAGAGGATCTTATCATACACCAATATTATATAAACCTTACCAAGGAACGAACTAAAGTAACAACAACAAAAATAATCTGTCACTATAGGAAAGAGCAATGGATCCAATGGCCTGAGTTGACCCACAATTTCATGTAACACCACCCTCTTCTCTCCTTTCATGTGGGAAATGGTGATGATGACTATCACTGAGTCAACACCAAGGCAGCTGAATCTCACCCCAACAGCTGATCACTAAGGAGAGAAGAGAGAGCAAGAGAGTAGAGAGATAGAGAAAAGAGATTGAGAGAGAGAAGGAGCGAGGGAGAGAGAGAGCAAGAGGAGAGAGAAAATAGAGAGAGAGAGAGAGCAACAGAGAGAGCAAGAGAGAGAGAGAGAGAAATAAAGAAAGAACATTCATTTTCTGGTGTGTATAGATAACTACATTCCTTTTTAGTGACTGGGCTGGGCTTGCATCAAAGCAGTTGGGACCAACAAGCAAGTTAGATTGATCCAACTTCCTTTCCCCCAGACTAGACATATTTACAGCCTCAGATAGGGATTTAGGGGGTTGGAGTAATTCCCCAAATCTCTGCTACCGCTTTTAGAAGTCTCTTCCAGCGGGTTTACCCATGTACTCTGTCCTTAGAGTAGAGGGTCTGAGGCTGTGGATGGATACAAAGCTCAAGAGCACTTCTACAATAGTGTTCACAGCAGATAAGTGACTATTACACACTCCATGTTGAATGTTAAATGGATTAATTCTACACGGTTTGAGGGGTGTAATTGTATTTTTATAGGGGGAGAGAAAAGTTTAGCCAGTTTGTTGAAATTCTAATTTTCTTGGGGGTTCGTTAACTGCTCTCCTCTCCATCTGTCTAGTGGCCCTGCTATAGCCAGGCTGTGGAAGTCATTAGGCCACAGGGAGAGAGTGTGTTGTCCTGCTCCAACTCCATTCATGGTGGGGCCCTCGGCTCTGGAGTGATCTTGAGGAGAGGCTCCTGATGGGTAGGCTATTTCTGCCCCTGCTGGCCCACTTAAAACAAGAGGTCTTCAGCATGGAGAAACGTGTAGCTAGGGCCCCATCCATCTCAAGCCACAGGAAGCCTAGCTTTCAGGGGCTGTGGAGCACGTTCCTCAGTCAACAGTACTCTACCCCTGTCTCTCTGTGAGTTTTCCCAGTCCTACATGCGGATTCTGATTAAAAACATAACTGGGTCACACTTTCCTCTGGTTGAAAAAGGGGTGGGACTTAATAAAGGTATGCGTAGATGCACAGGGAAATGTCGACTGATAAACATGAAAAATGTAGAAAGAAATGGTTTTACATCAACGTAAAATAGGAAAATTAAAAGGCCTCTTCAGTGAACCACCTGCTGTCTAAACCTCCCACACCAAACATCCAAGGGCAGTTTCATGACTAAGCTCCCATTCATCCACCAGCGGGAGGAATAATCCATAGTCATGTCGGCCATGTGGGTGTCAGTACCTCAATGGGTGATCGCTCCCATTCAGTCAGAATGCAGGGTTCTGGAACACCACACAGAGTTCTATTCTAGAACTCTCTCCTCCTTAGAGCTCCGCAGCCCTCTGCTTTCTCCCTGCAGTCGCCACAGTTGCCATGCGGAGGAGTGACCAGATGTTCGTTAATAAAGGATATGATCACCCTCATTAGGGTGACCACAGCAGTGCAACAACACCAGCAGCTTGATACATTATTGCCTCATTCTGTTTGAGCGCATTACACCACACAATACCCATAGTGGACAGTATACTAAAGCCTCAGACATACTCCAGTATACACACCACAGTATACTAAAGCCTCAGACATACTCTACAACACCACAGCCATGTATGCAGAACAACAGTACATGCTGATAATGCATACAACTTGAGAGAAATAGAAGATGCAAAATTGAACACAATATGTGGTCTAGGACAGAGACGTAGACTTGTTTTCATGTTGAACATCAATAGAGAGAGAGAGTAAAAATCCTCAGGTCGGTCGGCCCAGTGATTTAAACACAGCCGTGTGATTATCTTCTTCTGTTTAAGCCAATCACTTGGGTAGTGCTCCAGTTTCTCCAGAGGCTCCTGTAACGGTTTAAACTTGAGCCATCCAAACTTTTAGTTAAATAAACCCTTGCTCAAGTATGCCATGTTTAAATATTTAGTTTGAGAAAGACTGGCTGGAAGGAGAGAAGGATCAGTCAAACAGTGGTGGGTCTGATTGAGTGGTTCTGTCTGTCCATTCTAGTCCAGGACCAGGAGGGAGCACAGTGCTCTGCTTATGTCCACTTACAGCTCCGTTTGATTTGCAATTTGTTATCAACACAATTCAAGGCCATGGCAGAACATTCCTCAGGCAACTGTCTAGAAGAGACTTTTCCTCCTTGTTGCACGAATAAGAAAATGGAGTAGACTAAGAAAACAGAACATAAGTCATGCTTACTAAGCTTTTACAAATTACATTTTAAATCTGTCAGATGTAATTTGTGCCAAACTTAGGACGACAAGTAGCAATTAATGTGTACTGGCAAAAAATACCAAAAACGTCTCTTGCTTTCACTCACTTTTATTTTTTGAACCTTTATTTAACTAGGCAAGTCAGTTAAGAACAAATTCTTATTTACAATAACGGCTTACAACTCATGCAACAGCAGCCACACACACACACAGTCTGGTAAATGTATCAGGGTTAGGGATCAGGGAGGGCGTGAATCAGAGCCCAGGACGGACTGATATAGCTTCCTGTTACAGGAGTGAGAGTGCGAGAGAGAGAGTGCGAGAGAGAGAGACCTAGAGAAAACCAGGATGCTCTTTTATTCATCTGTAGGAAGAAATATTACCATTAGCTCATGCTTTAAATACCTCCGTGATAGCAGCTTTGAAAAATCGGATCAGTCCTTTCAGCCTGCAACATGCCTATTACAAACACCAAGCTCCAGTCAGTTTGATCGGTTGCTGTTGTCAAAATATGATTGGTTAGAAGCTTTCATACAGGCCCATATCTTGCAGCATTAGTAGAGCCAGTCTGCTACCGTCAAGCCCATCTGAACTCTATGTAGACCTACACAGGAATAGGAAAACAGACCGGCTTACTCACCAATCCATTTCCACCTCAATAACCCTAAAGCGTTTCACTTACATAACTATCTCACAGGGGAATTATGCTTTTAGTACTACAGGCTATTTTGGATTAAAATTAATTTAATTGATGAGGTTTTTCAGAATAAAGTAAAAGCGAAGGTGTGTAGAGTCAGGATTGAATAGAGTTGTCTGATATGAACAGATGACATTGGAGAAGGAGAAAAGGGGAATTTAATACACTGAATCTGATTTCAGAGCTTATCTAAGTGGCCAATAGAAATATAAAGCGGATTATTTCCTGACCACACAACAGAGGTTCTGTGAGGGGTGTCCTCATCCAATCAACAGTGTTTCATCTCAACCAACCCTGAAATAAAACAACCACCCATCCAATTCACCAACTACAAAAACAACCCCAGTTCACTTTGGTCAGGCCATTTATTCCACCCAAGGTCCATTTCATTATCAGATTCGCTGCAACGAGCTGTGATGACACACGCTCCATGTCGATATGACCACCGCTGCTTTCTCCACAGGGGCTGTCTTGCCCAGCTCCGGTGGCAATTATGGATTGGTAACTGAAGAGGGATTGGCGTTCTAGGATCAAAAGAGTATGTGTCAGGGTAGGGCTTTATCCAGATTTTCATACCACTTCCATACAATACCGGGGTATACGATATTAACGAATGTGCAAACAGGGGGTGCTATTTCACACACACACACACACACACACACACACACACAGTTCAAGTTGGAAGTTTACATACACGTTAGCTAAATGCATTTAACTGAGTTTTTCACAATTCCTGACATTTAATCCTAGTAAAAACTCCCTGTTTTAGGTCAGTCAGGATCACCACTTTATTTTAAGAATGTGAAATGTCAGAATAATAGTAGAGAGAATGATTTATTTCAGCTTTTATTTCTTTCATCACATTCCCAGTGGGTCAGAAGTTTACATACACTCAATTAGTATTTGGTAGCATTGCCTTTAAATTGTTTAAATTGGGTCAAAAGTTTCGGGTAGCCTTCCACAAGCTTCCCACAATAAGTTGGGTGATTTCTGTCCCATTCCTCCTGACAGAGCTGGTGTAACTGAGTCAGGTTTGTAGGCCTCCTTGCTCACACACGCTTTTTCAGTTCTGCCCACACATTTTCTATAGGATTGAGGTCAGGGCTTTGTGATGGACACTCCAATACCTTGACTTTGTTGTCCTTATGCCATTTTGCCACAACTGTGGAAGTATGCTTGGGGTCATTGTCCATTTGGAAGACCCATTTGCGACCAAGCTTTAACTTCCTGACTGATGTCTTGAGATATTGCTTCAATATATCGACATCATTTTCATTCCTCATGATGTCATCTATTTTGTGAAGTGCACCAGTCCCTCCTGCAGCAAAGCACCCCCACAACATGATGCTGCCACTCCCGGGCTTCATGGTTGGGATGGTTTTCTTCGGCTTGCAAGCCTCCCCCTTTTTCCTCCAAACATAACGATGGTCATTATAGCCAAACAGTTCTATTTTTGTTTCATCAGACCAAAGTACATTTCTCCAAAAAGTACAATCTTTGTCCCCATGTGCAGTTGCAAACTGTAGTCAGGCTTTTTTATGGCGGTTTTGTAGCAGTGGCTTCTTCCTTGCTGAGCAGTCATTCAGGTTATGTCGATATAGGACTCGTTTTACTGTGGATATAGATACTTTTGTACCCGTTTCCTCCAGCATCTTCACAAGGTCCTTTGCTGTTGATCTGGGATTGATTTGTACTTTTCGCACCAAAGTACGTTCATCTCTAGGAGACAGAATGCGCCTCCTTCCTGAGCGGTATGACGGCTGCGTGGTCCCATGGTGTTTATACTTGCGTACTATTGTTTGTACAGATGAACGAGGTACCTTCAGGTGTTTGGAAATTGCTCCCAAGGATGAACCAGACTTGTGGGGGTCTACCATTTTTCTTCTGAGGTCTTGGCTGATTTCTTTAGATTTTCCCATGATGTTAAGCATAGAGGCACTGAGTTTGAAGGTAGGCCCTGAAATACATCCACAGGTACACCTCCAATTGACTCAAATGATGTCAATTAGCCTATCAGAAGCTTCTAAAGCCATGACATAATTTTCTGGAATTTTGCAAGCTGTTTCAAGGTACAGTCAACTGAGTGTATGTAAACTTCTGACCCACTGGAATTGTGATACAATGAATTATAAGTGAATTATCTGTTGGTAAACAATTGTTGGAAAATGACTTGTGTTATGCACAAAGTAGATGTCCTAACCGACTTGCCAAAACTATAGTTTGTTTAAAAGAAATTTGTGAAGTGGTTGAAAAAGTCGTTTTAATGACTCCAACCTAAGTGTATGTTAACTTTCGACTTCAACTGTACACATGCACACGCACACAAAACTATTTAGGCATTAGGGATCTTGATCCAGGAGGGGATTGAATGTCTCTGCTGTAACCAACAAGCTTGATCTTGACATCTAGCCACTTAGCTAGCAAGTTAGCAAACCAAATGCATAGCTGGAGCCCTGAGGTGGATATAATTTAGTTCACATCTAAGATTTCTAATAGCTATACTTATAGTTATAAGCAGTGCCATAGTGTCACACTCCCCCCCCCCCCCCCCCCCCCCGGAGCCCCCACCCCAAATATCTATATACAAATATATATTTTTAAAGATATTTGTATTTCAGAATATCCCAGTATAAGGTATAAACAGTATATTGCCCAAGCCTAGTATGTGTTATGTTGAGACTCAGGGCGTTAGCAACGCAAGGACTGATTGGAGAAGGTCTGAGACAGAACTAAGAAATAGATGACTCATTCAACATCCACGTGTACTGTGTAATCATGAAAACTCAGCAGAACACACAAATACACGCACTCACACTCGAACAGTTGCAGACAATGCCTCTAACTTTTGTTGGATTAAGACACTCAGGAGCCCCTCCACCACCTTCCACAGAGCAGAAGACTGCAGTTACTGCTACTCTTCCATCTGTCTTTCCCTGCTACTCACTGTAGCTTATATTACTTCCCCTTGTGTAGACTTTGGCCCATTAGAAATCAGTGAGAGAGCAACACCCTGAGAGGAACTAAATGACCCAGGCACAAGGCTGTTTATATCATCCCGGCCTGCCATTCGCCCCTGTTTATTTGAACTGCGAACACCACCATCCATGTGTGTGTGGAGGGGGAAGGCAAGGTCGGCTATTCTAAAGCATATCCTGTGTCCTGCCCCTTTCACACTCCTCCACGCTCTTAGCACGCTTTTCACAGCGCGTTTATCTCCCAGCAGGCGCCGGCGCTCCTTTGCTTCTCCAGGCACAGATAGTCCTCTGTGTGCCCAGCCAGGGTTGCACGGCAGAGAGAGAACAAACACCCCCCTGCCTTCCTGAAGCCACAGAGCACTGTGACCCACATATGGGTAGCACTCTTTCAGCTTTTGACCACTGCCTGCTAGGCCCTCTCCAGCTCCCTCCACTGCACAATGCCAGTGACTATGCATGGAGATTACTCAAAGCAGCCCCTGTGATGGAGACTGGAGGAATAGTGGGTTTGGGATGGGGTTGGTTGGTTGGTAACAGTGCCTAGGGGTAGGGGAGGATGAGAGAGTGTATCGTCAATGAACCCACTGTTTTAATCCACAGCCTGGAAGGACTGTGCCACCAAGCCAGATACTGTGAAATCTCAAAGAACACGCATGCGCACACACCAATAAATAGATGTCTGTACAATACTGAGTTAACTTTATGTAGTTTACTTTTTGTGGGTGTGAGTGTACTGAGATGTAAAATAGCAGACATTTAGCTAGGCTGACATTTCTGAAGGACTGGTGGGCTGTGATTTTGCTGCTTACGGTTGCCATTTCTGACTCCCAACTATCCATGTGTGGGTTTCTCTAAAATAGCAACACATCAACGGCAAGAAATAGACTGTTCAGTATGATGTGGGAATATTGACCAGGAAAATCAGATAGCAATGCTGTCACATTTTACATAAGCCTACGTTATGAAATTAATGTTTCAGGCTCCACCCATTCTCAGTTACATGCTAGTTTTACACAGTGTATATGTGCAATCATTAGAAAAATATAACCTAGCGAGTGAATGTCAGTTGAGGTCTGTTTTAGGTTAATGTGATTTTCCTTCTGAAGACTTCAATCATCTTTAGATCTCCCCTAAAGGCCCTTTGACCCTTTCAACTCGTTGACCATTTACTTGCGGGTGGAATGTTTAACTACTGCAAATGATTCCTTCTCACCTCTGTTGCTATGCCTAGCATCTGCAGCTCCCACCAGTCACTTTATACAGAAACACACGCACATACACACAATCAGAAATAAAACATACACATGACCAGCTGAGAATATTACTCATTTCCATCAGCTTCACTACACATATCATTTGTTTTCTTATTGTGCAATGCTTTTCTAGAAGAGCTTGGGATAAACTACAAAATAAGAACATTTAATGGATTGGAATTGGACACGGCAGTCTGATTTCAAAAAGCCCCTTTTACATTACGGGAAAATCAGCCTGAATTCCAAATCCAATTGAATGAATCCTTGTATTGAATTGAAGAAAAATGTGCTTGGTGCCGGCTCTGGTATGTAGGCCAGTGTACTAGTGGGCAGAGTAAAGCCTGCTGCTATGATACAGGCTGCAGTGCTACTGGTCTGCCAGCTAGAAGACAGCACTGCCTGGAGTCCAGTTGAATCACCCTCAGTCTGCCCACCCAGCTTTAAAGAGGACGAGGAGGACAGAGAAAACAGACTGCGAGAGAGACTGCGAGAGGGAGAGAGAGAGAGACAGCGAGAGGGAGAGAGAGAGACTGCGAGAGGGAGAGAGAGAGAGACATACAGAGGGAACGAATGAGAGAGAGAAGAGAGAGAGAGAGAGAGAGAGAGAGAGCGAGAGAGGGGGAGAGGGAAAGCGAGAGAGGGGGAGAGGGAAAGCGAGAGAGGGGAAGAGGGAAAGAGAGAGAGGGGAAGAGGGAAAGAGAGAGAGTTGAAGAGAAAAAGCAGTGGAAGAGAAGTCATTCATCTGACATGGTGCCACCAGGAGTTGGGATTTGGCTGGCTACAAGTAATTAGAATACATTTTTCCATCGAGTTTCTCATCACATTATTGAAACCTTCCATTGACAGATCATTCTGGTTTTCTCATTATAAGACTTCTGTATGTCCCCTACTGCTTTGAGAGGGAGGCCAATCATCTACACAGTGACACCAGGGGCTGGAGGGGTGAGGTCACTGACACGGACCAACCAATGAGAGTTCCTCTCTGTCTCACAGTGCATCATAAGTACAAAAAAAAAAAAAAAACGTCCTAAAACCCTTGGCCATCACTAAATCACCGCCCTCAGTCAAAATGACTTCCTGTGGGCCCTGGGGCCCTCTGCTGTGCTGACACCTCCAGGGAGAGAGTAAGGAAAGCTTTGGACTATGTACAGAATCAGTGAGCATAGCCTTGCTATTGAGAGAGGCCACCATAGGCAGACCATAGGCAGACCTGGCTCTCAAGAGAAGACAGGCTATGTGCACAGTGCCCACAAAATGAGGTGGAAACTGAGCTGCACTTCCTAACCTCCTGCCAAATGTGTGACCATATTAGAGACACATATTTCCCTCAGATTACACAGACCAACAAAGATTTTGAAAACAAATCCAATTCTGATTAACTCTCATATCTATTGGGTGAATTACCACAGTGTTGTCACAAGAAAATGTCAACCAGTGAAGAACAAACACCACTGTAAATACAGCCAATATTTAAGTTTATTTATTTTCCCTTTGGTACTTTAACTATTTGCACATCATTTTAACACTGTACAATGAAAATCCAAGATGGCGTAGCAGTCAGATGTCTATGTCCTGTCCCTTGTATATATCTTTTTCTATCTTTTTCTTCACATATCTTTTTTAAATATTTTCCTAAATCTCAACTTCTAAATACTCTCCTGCAACCCGCCTCACCCAATGTGGCGTGGATCTGTTTTTCTTTTCTAAAGTATTTCTATTTACTTCGGATCTGGAATCCCTCAACTGAAGCTAGCCAGCTAACTACCTACCAGCTATCAGTCAGCAAACCACTGCTAGCGGTCATCAGCTAACCTTTAGCTCGGAAAGCTCTCGCCAGTTCGTACAACGTAACTCAAACCAGAGCATAATGGCTAGGGCTCCTGGGCTACCACTGAAGCCCACTCCTGGGCTACAATATCCAGACCCCTTCTACTGCCGGTACGGGGCACGAAACCCCGCTGATCCTCTACAACTGGAATACTGACATAATCTGCCTGAGGATTCCAACAGGCCCCTCAGGCGCGGCGTCCGCTGAAGGCCCATTCTGCTAACCGCGGCCTGCTAGCTACCTAGAGCTACTTGGAACCCTACTAATCCACAACTGGTCTATCGACATCACCGCACGAAGAGGCAAAAACAGACTTACTTCCATCGCAACGTCCCCCAAAGGCCCTTCTGCTAACTTGCTAGCACCGGTCTACTAATTACTAGCTTGCTTGCCCCGGTCTGCTAACTGCTAGCATGCTTGCCCCGGTCTGCTAACTGCTAGCTTGCTTGCCCCGGTCTGCTAGCTGCTTGCTTGCTAACCCGGTCTGCTAACTGCTAGCTTGCTAGCCCCGGTCTGCTAACTGTTAGCTTGTTAGCCCCGGTCTGCTAACTGTTAGCTTGTTAGCCCCGGCCTACTAACTGCTAGCTTGTTAGCACCGGCCTGCTAACTGTCTGAATCGCCGTGTCCCCAGCCAGCCCAACCACTCACTGGACCCATATGTTCACTTGGCTAAGCATGCCTCTCTCTAATATCAATATGCCTCGTCCATTACTGTCTTATTTCACTGTATAGCCTCTAGCCCTGCTCAATATGCCTTAACCAACCATGTTGTTCCACCTCCTACATATGCGATGACATCACCTGGTTTAAACGTCTCAAGAGACTATATCTCTCTCATCATTACTCAATGCCTAGGTTTACCTCCAATGTACTCACATCCTACCTTACGTTTGTCTGTACACCATGCCTTGAATCTATGCTATCGTTCCCAGAAACCTGCTCCTTTTACTCTCTGTTCCGAACGTGCTAGACGGCCAGTTCGTATAGCCTTTAGCCGTACCCTTATCCTACTTCTCCTCTGTTCCTCTGATGATGTAGAGGTTAATCCAGGTCCTGCAGTGCCTAGCTCCACTCCCACTCCCCAGGTGCTGTCATTTGTTGACTTCTGTAACCGTAAAAGCCTTGGTTTCATGCATGTTAACATTAGAAGCCTACTCCCTAAGTTTGTTTTACTCACTGCTTTAGCACACTCTGCCAACCCGGATGTTTTAGTCGTGTCTGAATCCTGGCTTAGGAAAACCACCAAAAACCCTGAAATCTCCATCCCTAACTACAAAATTTTCCGCCAAGATAGAACTGCCAAAGGGGGCGGTGTTGCAATCTACTGCAAAGATAGCCTGCAGAGTTCTGTCTTACTATCCAGGTCTGTACCCAAACAATTCGAGCTTCTACTTCTCAAAATTCTCGTTTCCAGAAACAAGTCTCTCACTGTTGCCGCTTGCTATAGACCACCCTCTGCCCCCAGCTGTGCCCTCGACACCAAATTATCAATGAACCAACCAGGTACAACCCCAAATCTGTAAACACGGGCACCCTCATAGATATCATCCTAACTAACTCACCCTCCAAATACACCTCTGCTGTTTTCAATCAAGATCTCAGCAATCACTGCCTCATTGCCTGCATCCGTAATGGGTCAGCGACCAAATGACTACCCATCATCACTGTCAAACGCTCCCTAAAACACTTCTGCGAGCAGGCCTTTCTAATCGACCTGGCCGGGGTATCCGGGAATGATATTGACCTCATCCCGTCAGTAGAGGATGCCTGGTTATTCTTTAAAAGTGCCTTCCTCACCATCTTATATAAGCATGCCCCATTCAAAAAATGTAGAACTAGGAATAGATATAGTCCTTGGTTCACTCCAGACCTGTCTGCCCTTGACCAGCACAAAAACATCCTGTGGCGTTCTGCATTAGCATCGAATAGCCCCTGTGATATGCAACTTTTCAGGGAAGTTAGGAACAAATATACACAGGCAGTTAGGAAAGCTAAGACTAGCTTTTTCAAACAGAAATTTGCATCCTGTAGTACAAACTCAAAAAAGTTCTGTGACACTGTAAAGTCCTTGGAGAATACGAGTACCTCCTCCCAGCTGCCCACTGCTCTGAGGCTAGGAAACACTGTTACCACCGATAAATCCACTATAATTGAGAATTTCAATAAGCATTTCTCTATGGCTGGCCATACTTTCCACCTGGCTACCCCTACCGCGGTCAACTGCTCGGCACCCTCCACAGCAACCCGCCAAAGCCCCCACCATTTTTCCTTCACCCAAATCCAGATAGCTGATGTTCTGAAAGAGCTGCAAAATCTGGACCATACAAATCAGCCGGGCTTGACAATCTGGACCCTCTCTTTCTAAAATTATCTGCCAAAATTGTTGCAACCCCTATTACTAGCCTGTTCAACCTCTCTTTCGTATCGTCTGAGATTCCCAAAGATTGGAAAGCTGCCGCGGTCATCCCCCTCTTCAAAGGGGGTGACAATCTAGACCCAAACTGCTACAGACCTATATCTATCCTACCCAGTCTTTCTAAGGTCTTCGAAAGCCAAGTCAACAAACAGATTAGGGACCATTTCGAATCCCACCGTACCTTCTCTGCTATGCAATCTGGTTACAGATCTGGTCATGGGTGCACCTCAGCCACGCTCAAGGTCCTAAATGACATCATAACCGCCATCGATAAGAGACATTACTGTGCAGCCGTATTCATCGACCTGGCCAAGGCTTTCGACACTGTCACTCTCCACATTCTTATTGGCAGACTCGACAGCCTTGGTTTCTCAAATGATTGCCTCACCTGGTTTACCAACTACTTCTCTGATAGAGTTCAGTGTGTCAAATCGGAGGGCCTGTTGTCCAGACCTCTGGCAGTCTCTATGGGGGTGCCACAGGGTTCAATTCTTGGGTCGACTCTCTTCTCTGTATACATCAATGATGTCGCTCTTGCTGCTGGTGATTCTCTGATCCACCTCTACGCAGACGACACCATTCTGTATACTTCTGGCCCCTCTTTGGACACTGTGTTAACTGACCTCCAGACGAGCTTCAGTGCCATACAACTCTCCTTCCGTGGCCTCCAACTGCTCTTAAATGCAAGTAAAACTAAATGCATGCTATTCAACCGATCACTGCCCGCACCTGCCCGCCCGTCCAGCATCACTACTCTGGACGGCTCTGACTAAGAATACGTGGACAACTACAAATACCTAGGTGTCTGCTTAGACTGTAAACTCTCCTTCCAGACTCACATTAAGCATCTCCAATCCAAAATTAAATCTAGAATTGGCTTCCTACATCGCAACAAAGCATCCTTCACTCATGCTGCCAAACATACCCTCCTAAAACTGACCATCCTACCGATCCTCGACTTCGGCAATGTCATGTATAAAATAGCCTCCAACTACTCAACAAATTGGATGCAGTCTACCACAGTTCCATCCGTTTTGTCACCAAAGCCCCATATACTACCGACCACTGCGACCTGTACGCTCTCGTTGGTTGGCCTTCGCTGGCCCTCGCTTCATACTCAGGTATATCTCACTTGTCACCCCCAAAGCCAATTCCTCCTTTGGTCGCCTTTCCTTCCAGTTCTCTGCTGCCAATGACTGGAACGAACTGCAAAAGTCACTGAAGCTGGAGACTCAAATCTCCCTCACTAGCTTTAAGCACCAGCTGTCAGAGCAGCTCACAGATCACTGCACCTGTACATAGCCCATCTGTAAACAGCCCATCTATCTACCTCATCCCCATACTGTATTTATTTATTTATATTGCTCCTTTGCACCCCAGTATCTCTACTTCGACACTCATCTTCTCCACATCTACCATTCCAGTGTTTAATTGCTATATTGTAATTACTTCGCCACCATGGCCTATTTATTGTCTTAACTCCCTTATCTTACCTCATTTGCACTCACTGTATATAGACTTTTTTGTTTTCTTATTTCTACTGTATTATTTACTGTATGTTTTGTTTATTTCATGTGTAACTCTGTGTTGTGGTCTGTGTCGAATTGCTATGCTTTATCTTGACCAGGTCGCAGTTGCAAATGAGAACTTGTTCTCAACTAGCCTACCTGGTTAAATAAAGGTGAAATAAAAAACTAATAATATTTTATTGTTTATTTCACTTTTGTTAATTTCACTTGCTTTGGCAATGTAAACATATGGTTGCCATGCCAATAAAGCCCTTTGAATTGAATTGAGATTATACCTGGCATTAATGTGCCCTTTGATCAGAGGTTTATTAGTATTCAGCTGGCCTGACCAAGCCTGGTCCCTCTGTGTCCCCTAAGGCCACGGACCTGATCAGCCCACTCTTTCATCTCACCTTAAACTCTATTGATTAGTCATAAAACGCAGAGCCTTTAGTCTTTCATGTGGACATAGGGGAGGACGTCCATTTCCTTAACCATTTCCAATCAATACAGTGAGGGAAAAAAGTATTTAATCCCCTGCTTATTTTGTGTTTGCCCACTGACAAAGAAATTATCACTCTATCATTTTAATGGTAGGTTTATTTGAACAGTGAGCGACAGAATAACAACAAAGAAATCCAGAAAAATGCATGTCAAAAATGTTATAAAAATTATTTGCATTTTAATGACTGAAATAAGTATTTGACCCCCTCTCAATCAGAAAGATTTCCACTATTTCCACTATTTGTGAATTTATGTAATGTGATTTTAAACTGTTTAATGAAGGAAACTCCAATTCCCTTTGGAGTTTAACTAAGTCATAGGCCCATCCATGAGCACAGACATTGATCTAGCGTCATGGGACAGCCCTTTCCTACTGTTCTGGATATAACCCCCACCTGGGAAATTTCCCTTGAGACCAGCTTACCTCGATTACCGAGAGGGCTAAGGTTTGAGTAGAGACCATGCATTCCTCATTGCTGAATTCTTAACCATACCCCGTGGTTAAACTCTGAGACTATCGATCCGACAGAATAAGAGCTGCTCTTCGATACTAATTACTAGTCTGCAGCTACAAATTATGTACCCGTGAATGCGAGGACCGACAACCGCCGAAACATCTATTCTATAAGGACATTTCTGAATGGGACTTTGAAGTACCCATTCTAACCACGAAAGACAGGCTAATGAACTTACAACAGAAAGAAGGACGATTCCAACAGAGTTCACGACGACACACTGAGCATAAATATATATATTGATTGCAATTATTCCCGAATGAGTGAGCGTTCATGTGAGAAGGATTAGCATTTCAATTGTTATAATTATCAACCGTGTAGTGTCTTTTGTCTTTCGCGCCCTTCTCAGTCCCTTTGTCTACCAAGCCGCCATGTCGGTTTAGCCCACTAGGGCACATCCCCTATCATTTCCTTGTAACCATATCTACTTTGTTTGTATGTTTTTGCATTTCTGTGATTATTTAGTTACTAATAAATAAATGATTGAGACAATTGATGTATGGATGATTAATAGTGAAGACTGGGTTCGTGCAGATAACCAACAACTTACGACATTTGGAATGAGACTAACGTGAGGTAAAGAATAATTAATTAATTAGAAGACTAATTGATCAGATATTAAAATATCTGAAAAGTTGTATTAGGAAAATTATTTTACATTTACATTTTAGTCATTTAGCAGACACCCTTATCCAGAGCGACTTACAGTAGTGAATGCATACATTTCATTTCATACATTATTTTTCTGTGCTGGCCCCCTGTGGGAATCGAACCCACAACCCTGGTGTTGCAAACACCATGCTCTACCAACTGAGCTACAGGGAAGGCTAGTCTGGGCTTTGCAATCTGAATATTTTCCTTGGTGCCCCGACTTCCTAGTTAATTACCTTTACATGATTAGAATAATCACGTAATAATAATTACAGAGAATTGATTTGATAAAATAACAGGCTTCATTTTAATGATGCCAAAGACACGACAGCCCCCTGACAACCCCTCCCCCTACACCCACTGAGGACAAACACAAACCACAGATTGTACTCCTTATGAACTATATAGAAGAAAATACATTTTTTCCCAAACACACAGTGTCTATACTCTGGTGTCCAAACACCCAGCGTGCCCTAGACCTTCTGTCTGAGGACCAACTAGGGTCACCCAGCCACGTAATGCACACAGACACAAACAACTTGAGAGCACAGCAGGAAACGGTGGCCACAGCACTCAAGGGAATGATTGAAAAAGCTTGTTCTACTTTCCCCAACACACAAGTGGTTATCCACCCTGCTACCATGAAAAGACTTCCACCCTGCTACCATACAGCAGGTAAACGCAAGTATTTCCTGTGACTGTGCCTCAAAACCAAATGTTTACCTGGCCCACCACTCTACCCTGGACTTGAACAGCCTTTACGACCAGGTCCACTTCTACAAGGCAGCAGTGCCCACCTTCGCTAGCACCCTAAAGGACATCGCCCTCAGCCACAGCCCCAACACCACACACAGGATCAACAGATCAACAGACACTGCGCCCAGACCAGCAAGAGACTCTCCCAGACCTACGGGGAGAGGACCTACCTACATCCAGACCACAGCACCGCATCCCAACCAATCAATACCCCCCCAAACCAACCATGTCCACACCCCATATAGGCCCCCTCAGATCAGACCTATGCTGCTCCTGCCCACCCCAGGGCCTCAACATGAAAGTCACACATATGACCAGGCAGTGAGCAGGCAACCAGGCCCAACCCCCACTTTTATACTAGCCCAAGCCAATGGCATGTACCAGATGCTCTGCAGGCTCTGCTCACACTTACTGGTATGAGGCCAAGCCACACGATTAACAACATTGGACACTTTATGAAACGCAAAGCCTTCACTATCTCATCCTGGAATATCCAAGGCCTGAGGTCATCTGCCTTTAGGCCAAAGAGCAGGAACCTGGACTTCACCAAAGAAATCAGAAATACAGACATTGTCATCCTACAAGAAACATGGTATAGAGGAGATAGACCCACTAGTTGCCCTCTAGGTTACAGAGAGCTGGTAGTCCCATTCACCAAACTACCAGGAGTGAAACAGGGAAGGGACTCAGGGGGTATGCTAATTTGGTATAGAGCAGACCTAACTCACTATTAAATTAGTCAAAACAACAACATTTTACATTTGGTTAGAAATTCTCAACAGAGAAAAATGTCTTCCTGTGTGCTACCTATATCCCCCCCACTAGAATCCCCATACGTTGCCTAGTTAAATAAAAGGTTACATTTAAAAAATAAATATAATAATAATAATGAAGACAGCTTCTCCATCAATCATTTCCAGACCCAGGGACATGTACTAGTCTGTGGCGACCTAAATGCCAGAACTGGACAAGAACCTGACACCCTCAGCACCCAAGGGGACAAACACCTACCTGAAGGTGACAGCATTCCCTCCTCTATATGCCCCACTAGGCACAACTACGACAACATAATCAACAAAAACGGGTCACAACTCCTGCAGCTCTGTCGCACGCTGGGTATAGTCAATGGTATGCTTCGAGGGGACTCCTATGGTAGGTAGACCTATAGCTCATCTCTTGGCAGTAGTACTGTAGACTACTTTATCACTGACCTCAACACAGAGTCTTTCAAAGCGTTCACAGTGAGCCCACCGACACCCCTATCAGATCACAGCAAAATCATGGTCTACTTGAACAGAGCAATACTCAATAATGAGGCATCAAAGCCAAAGGAACTGATTAATATTAAGACATGAAGGAAAGTAGTGTGGAAACCCACTAAAAAACAATTAGGCAACAACAAATTCAATCCTTTTTAGATAACTTCCTGGACAAAATGTTTCACTGTAATAGTGAAGGTGTAAACCTAAATATATTTGACCTCTCAGCTTCCCTATCAAATAAAAAAATGTAAAGCAGAAAACCTAAGAAAATGAACAACAATGACAAATGGTTCAATGAAGAATGCAAAAAAACCTAAGAAAGAAATTGAGAAGCCTATCCAACCAAAAACATAGAGACCCAGAAAACCTGAGCCTACACCTTCACTATGGTGAATCACTAAAACAATACAGAAATACACAATGGAAAAAGGGGGAACAGCACGTCAGAAATCAGCTCAATGTAGTTGAAGAATCAATAGACTCTAACCACTTCTGGGAAAATTGGAAAACACTAAACAAATAACAACACAAAGAGTTCTATCCAAAACAGAGATGTATGGATAAACCACTTTTCCAATCTTTTTGAACCTATAACAAAGAACAAACAGCAAAAACATATACATGATCAAATACAAATCTTAGAATCACCTATTAAAGACTACCAGAACCCACTGGATTCTCCAATTACATTCAATGAACTACAGGACAAAATACAAACCCTCCAACCTAAATAAGGCCTGTGGTGTTGGTGGTATCCTAAATGAAATGATAACATAACATATACAGACCACAAATTCCAATTGGCTATACTTAAAAACTCTTTAACGTCATCCTTAGCTCTGGCATCTTCCCCAATATTTGGAACCAAGGACTGATCACCCCAATCCACAAAAGTGGAGACAAATTTGACCCCAATAACTACCGTGGAATATGCGTCAACAGCAACCTTGGGAAAATTCTCTGCATTATCATTAACAACAGACTCATACATTTCCTTAGCGAAAACAATACACTGAGCAAATGTCAAATTGGCTTTTTACCAAATTACCGTACGACAGACCACATATTCCCCCTGCACACAATGAAACAAACCAAAACAAAAGCAAAGTCTTTTCATGCTTTGTTGATTTCAAAAAAACTTTTGACTCAATTTGGCTTGAGCGTCTGCTATACAAATTGAAGGAAAGTGGTGTTGGGGGAAAAATATACGACATTATAAAATCCATGTACACAAACAACAAGTGTGTGGTTAAAATTGGCAAAAAACACACAATTTCCTTCCACAGGGCCATGGGGTGTGACAGGGATGCAGCTTAAGCCCCACCCTCTTCAACATTCATATCAACGAATTGGCGAAGGCACCAGAACAGTCTGCAGCACCTGGCCTCACCCTACTAGAATCTAAAGTCAAATGTCTACTGTTTGCTGAGGATCTGGTGCTGCTGTCCTGAACCAAGGAGGGCCTACAGCAGCACCTAGATGTTTTGCACAGATTCTGTCAGACCTGGGACCTGATAGTAAATCACAGTAAGACAAAAATAATGGTGTTACAAAAAAGGTCAATTTGCCAGGACCACAAATACAAATTAAATCTAGACACCGTTGCCCTAGGGCACACAAGAAACGATACATACCTCGGCCTAAATATTAGCACCACAGGTAACTTCCACAAAGTTGTTAACAAGGCAAGAAGGGCTTCTATGCCATCAAAAGGAACATAAAATTCAACATACCAATTAGGATCTGGCAAAAAATACTTGAATCAGTTATAGAACCCATTTCCCTTTATGGTTGTGAGGTCTGGGGTCCGATCACCAAGCATGAATTCACAAAATGGGACCAACACCAAATTGAGACTCTGCATTCAAAATATGCAAAAATATCCTCTGTGTACAATGTAAACACCAAATAATGCATGCAGAGCAGAATTAGGCCGATACCCACTAATTATCAAAATCCAGAAGAGTTGTTAAATTCTTCAACCACCTAAAAGGGAGCGATTCACAAACCTTCCATAACAAAGCCATCACCTACAGAGAGATAGACCTGGAGAAGAGTCCCCTAAGCAAGCTGGTCCTGGGGCTCTGTTCACAAAACCAGGACAGCAACACAATTAGACCCAACCAAATCACGAGAAAACTAAAATATAATTACTTGGAAAGAATCAACAAAAAAACTGAGCAAACTAGAATGCTATTTGGCCCTAAACAGAGAGTACACAGTGGAATAATACCTGACCACTGTGACTGACCCAAACTTAAGAAAAGCTTTGACTATGTACAGACTCAGTGAGCATAGCCTTGCTATTGAGAAAGGCCGCCGTAGGCAGACCTGGCTCTCAAGAGAAGACAGGCTACAGTATGTGCACACTGCCCACAAATTGTGGGTGGAAACTGAGCTGCACTTCCTAACCTCCTGCCAAATGTGTGACCATATTAGAGACACATATTTTCCTCAGATTACACAGACCCACAAAGACTTCAAAAACAAACCCAATTTTGATAAACTCCCATATCTATTGGGTGAAATACCAGTGTGCCTTCACAGCAGCGAGACGTGTGATACCTCTTGCCACAAAAGGGCAATCAGTGAAGAACAAACACCATTGTAAATACAACCCATATTTAAGTTGATTTATTTTCCCTTTGTACTTTAAGTATTTGCACATAATGACATTTGAAATGTCTTTGTTATTTTGGAACTTTTGTGAGTGTAATCTTTTGTAGTTGTTAATTTCACATTTGCTTATTATCTATTTCACTTGTTTTGGCAATGTAAACATATGTTTCCCATGCCAATAAAGCCCTTAAATTGAACTGAATGAGAGAGCGAGACAGAGAGCGAGACAGAGAGCGAGACAGAGAGCGAGACAGAGAGCGAGACAGAGAGCGAGAAAGAGAGAGAGCGAGGCAGAGAGCGAGAGAGAGAGAGAGAGCGAGGCAGAGAGCGAGAGAGAGAGAGAGAGAGAGCGAGAGAGAGAGAGAGAGACTGAGAGAAACCAACCAAGCAGGGATTCCATAACAAGCCCCTTCACACTCCCAGCATTCTCAGCTGCAAATTACCATTTTAGAGCAGAGGGGTGAAATGTGGCACCCCCTTGGCTGGCAAGCTGGGTAAACTTTATAGATCCTGTGTCGAATCACAAACACATCTCTTAAACTTGGGGAAGCCCTCCATGGGCTCACAAACTCAGCACAGAACGAGCAGTATGGCTGGTGGCATTGTCATGCTGGAGGGTCATATAAGGATGAGCCTGCATGAAGGGTACCACATCAGGGAGGAGGATGTCTTCCCTGTAACGCACAGCTTTGAGATTGCCTGCAATGACAACAAGCTCAGTCCAATGATGCTGTGACACACCGCCCCAGACCATGACGGACCCTCCACCTCCAAATCGATCCCGCTCCAGAGTACAGGCCTCATTGTAACGCTTATTCCTTCGACGATAAACGTGAATCAGACCATCACCCCTGGTGAGACAAAAGCGTGACTCGTCAGTGAAGAGCACTTTTTGCCAGTCCTGTCTGATCCAGCGACGGTGGGTTTGTGACCATAGGCGATGTTGTTGCCGGTGATGTCTGGTGAGGACCTGCCTTACAACAGGCCTACAAGCCCTCAGTTCAGTCTCTCTCAGCCTATTGCGGACAGTCTGAGCACTGATGGAGGGATTGTGCGTTCCTGTTGTAACTCGGGGAGTTGTTGTTGCCATCCTGCACCTGTCCCGCAGGTGTGATGTTCGGATGTACCAATCCTGTGCAGGTGTTGTTAACACGTGGTCTGTCACTGCGAGAACGATCAGCTGTCCGTCCTGTCTCCCTGTATCGCTGTCTTAGGCATCTCACAGTACAGACATTGCAATTTAATGCCCTGGCCACATCTGCAGTCCTTATGCCGCCTTACAGCATGCCTAAGGCACGTTCACGCAGATGAGCAGGGACCATGGGCATCTTTCTTTTGGTGTTTTTCAAAGTCAGTAGAAAGGCCACTTTCGTGTCCTAAGTCTTCATAACTGTGACCTTAATTCCCTACCGTCTGTAAGCTGTTAGTGTCTTAATGACCGTTCCACAGGTGCACGTTCATTAATTGTTTATGGTTCATTGAACAAGCATTGGAAACAGTGTTTAAACCCTTTACAATGAAGATCTGTAAAGTTATTTGGATTTTTATGAATTATCTTTGAAAGACAGGGTCCTGAAAAAGGGACGTTTCTTTTTTTGCTGAGTTTATGTACATATTGTAAATAAAATAAAAACACAGACAAAGCCAAAGTAGACTTTATGGACTACAAGGACAATTTGTATGGACAGACCTAAGAAACGCACCGATGATCAAAAGTCACGATAACCTACAGTATATGATAGGAAGCCAAGTTCAATGTGTCACATACAGGCAGTCAAAGAAGTCAATGACATTGATTAACTTTCAGCTTAAAACAGACAGCATTATTTTCTGTAAACTTCACTCTCAACCAATGTTCCCTCAAAAATGTTTTGGGCAAATTTCAGGTCTGCTGAGCGCAAACTTGAACATTGTGAAAATTCTGTGCAACTTCCAGCGCGTGTTTACTGTGAACACTGAGGCTGTACCTGCTTTAAGTTACAGTTTTAATAGTGGCCATGTAGGCTACTGTGGCTATTTGGTCATAATGTAGGCCTATCAGAGTGGCCTACCATCAAAAACAATGGAGAAAATGCATCCCATAACATTTTAAAATGTAAATAGCTGTTCTATCATTCAGCCTACAGTAGCAGCTAATGTGATATGTTCAATTTAGGCCTACATTCCATGAAAAATGTGAAAAAAAGCAGGGCTTGTCATTAACCTGTCTATCCACTTGCCCTTCAGACAAGAAGGTGACTGAAAATGTTTTTACGCTGTTTGATGCAAAATAAAATACATTCTTATTCCCATACCATTATTATATAGAATCAGACAAATTATGCTAAACTCTGCCTATTGGCTACTTATCTTATTCAAGTCTGTCTCAAAATATAACACTTTCCCTTTAAGAGACAAAAAAGCTCTTTACCTTACTCACTTTTCAAAGATAACTAGAAATGTATACGTTTTGTGCTCCTGTACGAAGCAATCACTCCCCTATTACTGACTACAAATGCTCTATAACAGGGCTAATAACTCACAAACCAGCAAAGAATATGAACAACATGTGTACGTGTCTACATGCAGCTCTCGCTTTGATTTCAAAACAACTGCATCTACTCACAACCGCTCATGCTGTAAACAGTCCAGTTTAAAGTAAATGGCACAGATCCATATATGGCAAAGGTCTATTTGCATATAGCCCTTGTAAAAATGGTTGGCTGGTATGTGACCACCCGTCTGAGCGGACAGTTGTGAATGCCCTCACCCGAAAGTACAATTATACTGACTGTGATTTGGGTTCTGACCCTCCACAGGATGTCCGGTAAGGCCAATGCTGTTGCTTTTCTTTCAGGGTTTTTACTCCATTTTCCTCTTCACCAACACACATACACACTTTTGTCATATAACATGAATCTTGACAGGGAGTGAATCTTGGTGGAATAGTACTTATGATAATTCAAATGAATTCTGTTTATTTCGATGCACGCACCACATTCAGATATTCTTGTTACTGTCCACAATAAAAATTGTCCTCAGAAATGTGCATCTTCTTTCTTCCGACAACGATAACACTCTGGCCTGAGTGGGTGGGTGCAGAGTCCAGGTGCGCCTTTCCAAGCGCTCTGATTGGTTGGGAATGGCAGGGCTATGATGGCTGAGGGATAACTAAGGTAGGCTGAACAGCCAAACTAATGGGACTCAAGGGAAACTGAAGGGACTGTGAGGGAAAGCTAGGTAGAGAAGGAGGGGAGCAGGATGGGCTTCTTTACAGGCCTACTGCATCTCTGATTGTTAATGCCACACCGGTCTGTGTAGACTAGAGTATGGCTGAGAAGTGCATGTCAATGCAATAGAATCCTACTCTGATGTGTTCTGCCTACAATAAAATCTCTTGCATATTTTTTTTTGTTTCAGTATGTCGCATTGAAAGTGGCTAATATTACGTTGATTCGATCACAATTGCCACAGTAAAGGGAAACTTTGCCAATGTTAACAGTGCAAGATTATAGATACACTTTCCTTCTCATTCATTACTGCTGCACTGCTTATTGTAGCGCTGAGTGGAAATTGGAAGAACACGCATTTTATGGCTTATAAAAGTGTTGAATACAAAGTGTTGATGGCAACAGTTCGCCTAACTGGTTCACAGGGCAGCTGAATCGGGTGTACCTACCACCAACAAATAGGAACACAATTTTCTTTACATAAATGGTTGGCGATCGACTAGAAATGCCTTGGAGATCGACCAGTCGATCGCAATCGAACGGTTGGTGACCACTGCTCCAGAAAGTTGAGTGAAATTCAATCTCGTGCTTCTTTCATTTGGCTAATATTTTTGCGCTGCAATCCTGGGGAGCTGGCGTGTGCTCGCAGCTTAGAGGGAACCCCAGTCGGTGTTTAGTGCAGTTGCTCCTCTGGGGCCATGTCTAGTGTGCAGGGGTTTAGTGGTGCCTGGAGAAGTGGGTATAGTTTCATTTTGCCCAAAATCCTAAACAGCCTGCCTGATGAAGGCGCCACGTGTGAAAAATTGTTTTTTTCAGGTTCAATCTTAATATCACAATTTTGTTATAGAAAAAAATTAAGAAAATGGATGTTCTAAGTCCACAGCAGTGCTTAAACCATATCAGGAAACAATGAGGTATGGGATTTTTTATTTTTATTCAGTTGAGCGCCTAGCAAGAGACCATTTGGCTAGTGGTGTTTCTGTACTGTACAACCATGTATTTGACTAAAACGTAATAATTTCAAACCTTGCTGACATTTGTATACAATGACACATCTCTCTATTATGTGTGGGAATACTTTGGAACAGCTTTCCAAAATTAAAATGACTTTGTGCTGGTTTCTACAATCTTTTATGTCCAACAATTTTTTTTTAAATTATAAATTTTTTTGCTCAGAAAACTTAGGGGGCCAAATAAATTCACCCATGGCCACCAGTTGGAGCTGGTGTAGTACGTGTTGGCAGAGTTTGCAAAACAAATACACCCCCCCCAACTGATACAAACCAACATGATATTATTATGTCAGGTAGGCCTACTTTGTAATCAACATTTAATTTTTTGTGGAAAGCCTTTAGAAATGTTCATTTAAATAGTGCATGATGACTGAACTGCCCATCACAAATAGCTTACTAACCAAGACTCCGGACCACACTTTTCAATACCTGGTTTACTTACCCATTGTTGCCTTAGTTAGCATTTACTGGTAGATCTCATAAGTTGAAACGTCTTTCCTACCTACCCTACCAGCTACCGATGTCGTTTTTCTGTGAGCTGCTCCATATGCGACAACCAGATGAGAGCAGCATGCTCTTGCTGCCTGACAGATGATATACTGCTGAAACTAGACTGTGTGCATTTCACATTAATATATTTCATGTGCTTTGCGTTTGTGTAGACTATTTTGTGCATAATTTCTTTATTGTTCTACATAATTGATACAGTGTGTACCTAGAGCGACAGGTAGCTTAGTGGTTAGAGCATTGGGCCAGTAACCCAAACGTCACTGGTTGAAATACCTGAGCTGACAAGGTGAAAAATCTGTTGATGTGCCCTTGAGCAAGGCACTTCGCTCTAATTTGCTCTAGGGGCTCCATACTACTATGGCTGGCCCTGTGAAACAGCACATTTCACGGCAACTATCCAGTGTATGTGAAAATAAATCATGATTATATATTTTACTACACTACTTTGATACGCATCAGTGGGGATTAAGAAGTGAGTATGCGCAAAGCTCACTGAAAAAAATGTGTATACGTCATATACCTGCTAGTGTGTGTGTAGTCGGTCTCTAACCAGCCACTGGTTGGCCTGTGAGGTGAGCCCACCACATCTGGTGTACCTGTGGTGGGTGGGACCAGACCACAGTCCACGGTTCAGCCAAACCTCAGCCCAGGACATACTGTAACTACAGCACAACACACACCCAGAGGGACAGTCACTGATGGGTGACGGGTGTAGGCTGGGCTTAGAGAAAGTCCTATCCCACAGCAATAGGGGTAGGGGGATTCAAAGAGATACATCATACTGTGTATCAACTACATTTACATTTGAGTCATTTAGCAGACGCTCTTATCCAGAGCGACTTACAGTAGTGAGTGCATACATTTGCGTACTGTTTCACACTGATACTATTTTGTGCTGATTGTACATACAAATTGCACAGATAAAAATAAAGTTGTCCTCCATAGAATATGGACGTTGAAGGGTTAAAGAAAATCAACAAAATACAGGGAGAGAAAGCAGAAGTGTGGATATGAGACTAAGGGGCTGGGCTTTCCTGGTACCCACATCAAGGTCAGGTATTTCTGCTGTGTCCTTGAGAAAAGCTCTCTACCTCCGCCACCTTAGAATGTACCCAGCTGAATACATATGGCCACCTAAAGCACTACATCAACCATAATGTACCATAACAACCAAGCAAATGCCCGTGGACTAAACAGCCCATAATCAGTCTAATAAAACAGTGCAAGAATCAGAATGTGACGGGATCGATGCAGTGTGGTACGGACTAAGGGAGGGTAATTAGGTGGTGATTCATTCTGTGTCTCAGTGGTGATTCATTTTCTTTCATTGTCTGATCCCTGTATCACACTGAGAGGCAGCTAATTGCCTGGAGGTGACATTAACACCCAGCAGTGACTCACCACTGTCACTGTGTTCTGCCTGTCTTCCCATTTGAAGGCTCTCTCTCTGTGACAGGGACATACACAGCAGCTTGACAGGGACAGCTTTTACTGTACCAGTGTCACACCACACAAATGTGATGAGAAATGACTGAGAACATTACAATGACCTTTAGAGAACAAAAACTCAGCAGCACAAAAGGGATGGTGTGGATGATAGTGTCTGTTTTTTTGTTCTTACTTAGAAGAGGAGGCTTTGGCTGTGTGATACAATAATACAAAACACACCCATGTTGTAGCATCTTTGTGTTGTGGACAGACGTTCCCCTAGCCAACAGCCAATGGAATCGCATGGCGCGAAATACAAAAACAACTAAAATACCACAATTCAATTTTCTCAAAAAATCAACTATTTTACACCATTTTAAAGATAAGACTCTTGTTAATCTAACCACATTGTCCGATTTCAAAAAGGCTTTACAGCGAAAGCAAAACATTAGATTATGTTAGGAGAGTACATAGACCAAAATAACCACACAGCCATTTTCCAAGCAAGCATATATGTCAATAAAACCCAAAACACAGCTAAATGAAGCCCTAACCTTTGATGATCTTCATCAGATGACACTCCTAGGACATTATGTTATACAATACATGTATGTTTTGTTCAATCAAGTTCATAATTTATATCCAAAAACAGCTTTTTACATTGGCGCGTGATGTTCAGAAAATGTATTCCCACCAAAAACTTCCGGTGAATTTACAAAAATACTCATCATAAACGTTGACAAAATACATAACAATTATTTTAAGAATTATAGATACAGAACTCCTTTATGCAATCGCTGTGTCAGATTTTAAAATAGCTTTTCGGCGAAAGCACATTTTTCAATATTCTGAGTACATAGCGCGCAATCACGGCAATTCAGACACCCGCAAAGTTCGGGGCAAACTAAACTCAGAATTAGTATTAGAAATATTTTATTACCTTTGCTTATCTTCGTCAGAATACACTCCCAGGACTGCTACTTCCACAAGAAATGTTGTTTTTGTTCCAAATAATCCATTTTTATGTCCAAATACCTCCGTTTTGTTCGTGCGTTCAGGTCACTATCCAAAGGGTACAAGACACAAAAAGTCAAAATCTTCCATTACCGTACTTAGAAGCATGTCAAAAGCTGTTTAAAATCAATTTTTATGGTATTTTTATCGTAAAACTGCAATAATATTCCAACCGGACAATAGTGTATTCATTCAAGGAGGAAAAGAAAAAACAGGGTGCTCGCGGGAACGCGCATATCCAATCCCTTTGTCCTCAGGCAGACCACTCAGAAACTGAGCTACTATACTCTGCCCAGAGACAGGATAAGGCTCAATCCACTTTCTGAAGGCTTTAGACAGCCAGTGGAAGCCTTAGAAAGTGGAACATAACCCCACAGATACTGTAGTTTCGATAGAAAATCAAAAGAAGAACTACAATTCTCAGACTTTCCACTTGCTGCTTGGAATTTTCTCAGATTTTTGCCTGCCATATGAGTTCTGTTATACTCACAGACACCATTCAAACAGTTTTAGAAACTTCAGAGTGTTTTCTATCAAAATCTACTAAAAATATGCATATTCTTGTTTCTGGGCAAGAGTAGTAACCAGTTTAAATCGGGTACGTTTTTTCATCCGGCCGTGAAAATACTGCCCCCTATCCTAAACAGGTTATGTGGAATGTGACAGATTTGGTTTATGTGAGATTTGGGGGAGGTGTGTGTGAGTGTGTGTGTGTGTGTGTGTGTGTGTGTGTGTGTGTGTGTGTGTGTCTGAGAGAGAGAGAGAGAGAATAGAGCAGATGATTACACGACATGACAAAGCCTGGAACATGATTTAAGGCGAGGCATCACATTAACGTGGTTCCAGCTCAGTGTCCTTCATTAGGAAGGGAATAGTGCTGTCCGCAGACCAGCAGGGAACCACACAGTTCTGACACACAGCGATGACACTGGGGACAGGCATAATCACCTGCAAATGGAAGACCTTTATTCTGGGAAAAACAGCTGAGCGACAAAATAAGAAAACCGATGGGGCACATTTTCAACATATTGACTTGTAGCCAAACAGAATCACGCTGTGCTATTGCTGTCTCTTAGGGGGGTCAGCCATTGTGTACTGCTGGTTGCACATGATTGATTTCTTTGCTGTGGCACACCAAAAGGTTCCCCCAACCGCTTAAGAAGTGATTCACAAACAGAAAGAGAGGTTACTGGGTATATCTGTCTGTGTTTGCGTGTAGGGGGAAAGATGGTTTTGCGGTCGAAGCGATTCATTAATAGCATAAATGTGTTTTCTATTTTCTCTGAGTGTTTGTGGGCGGAACAGTTTTCAGCCTCATGCAGTGCTGTCTGTGGGGGGTGGGGGACGTCCACCGATGACATCAGAGCTCAGGCAGGAAGGAATTTTAAAGACCAACACTCAAAACCAACCCACACTCCCTATAGCCCCCCCTCCCATCTCCATGGCAAAAAAAGTTTTTACCTCCCGACACACACTCAGACTCAGACTCAGACTCAGACTCAGACTCAGACTCAGACTCAGACTCAGACTCAGACTCAGACTCAGACTCAGACTCAGACTCAGACTCAGACTCAGACCTAAACCAATGTGCAGGAAGTCTCTCCCGCTGTTGATTTTTTTCGACCACCACAACGGCAAAGGGGTGTTTCAGAGAGCGACACGTTTGAGGTCATTGTCCAGATTCGAAGGAGGGCCTCTCTTTACGTGCTGTTTTATGACGCAGACACAGACAGACACCACAGGGTCGTCGTGGCTACAGTCTCCATGGGGTCAGAGATGGGGGAGAGGAAAAGCTATTTTTCACCACACACTAACATTGAACCAGAGCAAACAGTGGTCTCTCCCTGGGACCCGATGTAAAGGAAAGGCAGTTACTACTTCACAGCTTCATGACACCTCATATTTCTTAGTGCTGGCTGATGTGGAAGTTTGAAATAAATACAATTTGCAATACAACATCCGGAAAATTTTAAATAATGATATTGGCAGCTTTCCTATTTTATGTTCTTCAGGCTGTGGGAATTTCCAGGGGTGTTGTTCAGCTGTGTAATGTGTTTTTCCCAAATACAACATACAGTAAGAGATCAAATAATGGGGCTCAATCTGCCAAACACACCCACATGCAGCACACACACACACACACACACACACACACACACACACACACACACACACACACACAGTTCTGAAAGTCATCAGAATTCTCCCTAAACAGATCCAGTTCTTCCAATTAGGCTGCTTGCAGGTCTGTGGGCCCCTCTGGAGCCCCAGTGAAGCGTGGAACATTAATAATGGGTCTGGAGACAGGCCTTATCACTAGCTCTGCAGCCCCAGCCAACCTCAATTACCTCATAAATGCTTAGCAAGTCCAGCAAAACAATA
Organism: Salmo trutta; assembly: GCF_901001165.1. Taxonomy (NCBI): domain Eukaryota; kingdom Metazoa; phylum Chordata; class Actinopteri; order Salmoniformes; family Salmonidae; genus Salmo; species Salmo trutta. The sequence continues at coordinate 24,285,798 of NC_042970.1, read as the reverse complement.
CCGCAGGGGCGAGCAAGGCCACACTCACTGCACACACACACACACACACACACACACACACACACATGTACACACACACATGCACGCACAGGCACAGACACACACACACCTCCCAAAAACAACAGTTTCAGCACTATTCACTAATAGGCTTTTAATACTCCGGTTGGGAAGTTCAGATCAAAGATACTTTGAGTTATGAGACTGATTGAGAATTCTAAATATAAAGAATAGGAACATAGACAGGATATTATGCTGCAATATAACAAACGCATCAAGTGCGGAAATATGTGCAAATATGTGACAAATTATGGTGGAATTGCTTTAGTGAGAAGACGAGGGATTGGGGTTGTAATTTATGTGTGTACATGCATCTGCTGTGTATTGTATGTGCATTTTTGTCTGTGTGTGTATACTCTGCCCTGTTATTCATTTCACACTGGACCCTCTAGTGTTTGATGGACAGGCAGTCTTCCCACAAGTGTGTGGACTGTGGAGGAAAGTGTTGAGCTCAGACACATTATAATTATCCTCAGCCTCACCAGTTCTTAACACGGTCACACAAACATTGACCTTTACAATGCCAGCCATCTCTCGCTTCTTTCTTTCTTGGTCCATCTCTCTTTTTCTACGGTATGCACTGTTTCTTTCTTTCACTTTATGTCAGTCTCTTTCTTGGTTTCTATATGCTTCCCCCTTTTCTTTGATTATCTCCATCTCTTTTTCTACATCTCTCTCGTTTGTTTTTTTCTCTCTCTCCCCATTTCTCCCTCTCAACACACGGAAACATACATCAACCACACACTGTATGCATCCTCCATTATGCATCCTCCATTACCCAGCCAGTATCTTAGGCCGATCTGGCACTCTGTGTAACGTAGCAGCATATTGGGCTGAAGACAGAGGTTCAAGTGTGTAATAACCTTCCCCTGCATTCCACCCTTCTGTCCTAAACCCCGCCCACTCAGGATTTGGGAAAACAATTAGGAGGAGAGACGGATCACAGACTTCTGGAAATGACCCCATGAAACCATTTTCCTTGTCCCCGAAGTGGAGAGGAGAGGGGAAATGGAGAGCGAGAGAATTAGAGAGTGAGAGAGAGAGACTGCTGAATGCTAAAGGCTCAGTTCACCAGGCTGGAGCTTGTTTGTGTTGCTCTACTTCAGGGATGGGCAACAGGTGACCATGTAGCCCCCATTTGTAGGAACTCAGTCAGGGTCTCAACTTACTGTTGAGTTAGAATACAATATTTTATTGTCAAATACATTGTATAGATGCAGTGAATAGGGCCCCCAAAAGGCCAGGGCTGGCTCTGTGTGGCTGTGGGTACCGTGGACCCTCATGATGATTTCAGATTTCTTGTGGCCTCCACCTCCATCAAAGTTGCCTATCCCTGGTCTACTTCATGGTGAGTCAAAGCACATATACCCCCATCATCTCTACACTCTTAGAAAAAGGGTTCTGCGGCTGTCCCCATAGGAGAACCCTTTTTGGTTCCATGTAGTGCCCTTTTTGGTTCCAGGTAGAACTATTTTGGGTTCCATGTGGAACCCTCTGTGGAAAGGTTTCTATATGGAATCCAAAAGGGTTCTACCTGGGACCAAAAGGGTTCTACCTGGGACCAAAAGGGGTTCTTTAAAGGGTTATCCTATGGGGACAGCCGAAGAACACTTTTTGGTTCGAGACAGCACCTTTTTTTCTATGAGTGTACCGCCATCACCACTATGACCCCCATCACGATAAGGCAGGTCATAGCCTGGTTCTGCTGGGCCTCAGCTACACGAGGATGGCTGGGCTGGGCTAGAGACACTTCCTAGAGATATTTGAAAACAGACCCATATTGACCATGCTACCAAAGAACACATAGTCAATCTACAGTACTGGATCCCTCGCACAGTCACATAGATTTACTATCTTGCCATTGCTAAACATGGCAAGTTAGAGTAAAACTGTTTTACCCACACTGTGGTATCAGAACGAAATAACTCAAATAACTAAAAGGTAGAGTGTTGCTGGGTGTATCCATACTATAACAGGTTTGCTCCTAAAGGCTTCAGATAGATGAAAGTCAGGGGAAGTCACAAACTGGGAGCTGCTTAGTGCTCTCTGGTGCATGTGGGGAAATGAGGTCATTCCTCAGCAGGAACAAACTCATATTCAGGTGCCCTACAGGGAACAGGGAAGCCTATGGGAATGCCGTATGCATGTAATGTATGTGTGTTTACAACTATATGCCAAGAATGGTTAGCATTCTGGGTGAGGACCACTTTATACCCTGAGTCCCTGCCATATATCTCTTAGAGGGGTGCAGTGGCATGGAGGGTGGGTGGCTAGGTGGTTGATGAGGTGGCAGGGTGAGAGAGACCCTGAATCGTGCACCAACTAGGCATGTAGGAGTGGGCATGGCCCGGACTGCTGTCTGCCTGCTCCATATGGTCTTTACATTAGTGGCACACTGGGAAAAATCACACCAACACTGCACACTCCTCACTAATGTATGTAGGACACAAAAAAAACACACGTACAGATGTAGGATCTTAATTTGAGCAAGTTTGCTACAGCAGGAAAATAATCCTGCAGCAACAGGAAATGTGAATTATTATGTGGATTATAACTAATGGATGTTTTTTGTAGGGGCTGATACAGTTTTTGTTATGGCAAATCAAGTCTGAAATTTTAAAGTGTAAATTACAAACTTTAGAAGCCTTTCTAAACATCTAATACATTACAAGTTTGCATTTCCTTCTGTGAAGAACAATTCTCAGCAAAAAAGTGATCAAATTAAGATCCTATATCTGAATGCACATGTATACATACATGTACTGTAAACACACATGCACACACACATTATCCTTGTGCTACTTTCCAGTGAAAGTTTCTCCTCTCCCCTTTTCCACTGGGATGAAAGTGAGAAAGCCTCGGCCCACACAGTCACTGCAAACCTAAACTCGCCTCCCTCTAAATCAAATCAAATCAAAATGTCTTTTCCGCGTACACAGTTTAGCAGATTTTATAGCGGCTGCAGCGAAATGCTTGTTACTAGCTCCTAACAATGCAGTAAAATGTCAAACAAGTGCACAAATAAATAAATAAAGAACATCAGGACAAATCCAATGAACAACCCAAATCGCACTACACAACCACTATAATGTACAAAAAGTTCCTCTGACTCAAACATGTTCAGGCCTTCTATGGAATAGATGACAGAATGCCATTATGTTAAAGGAAAAGGCTACAACAATAGGAAGTAAGAAGACAGACGCTTTGTGTCAATCAAGTGACACGTGCAGGCTAAGAGACAGATCCCATGTAACAGCAGCCACACACACACACACACACACACACACACACACACACACACACACACACACACACACACACACACACACACACACACACACACACCTCCTGCAGCTCCTCATCCTAAGGAAGGCAGAGGGCCATGTCTCGCAACACGTCAGTGCTGTGTTGGCATCGTGACCTGGGTCCAGATAGGCAACTTAATTAACAAACACTCCCCCCATCCCATCACACACACCCTGGCCCAAACCATACTGATTGACACTGGCGTATGGGATTCACAGGAGGGTTCTATTTCTGGGGCTAGGTGCTGACACTAAGGGTTACACCTTCACTAGCCAAACGGCTACACCTCAGGTGCAGGAGAAAGGTTTGCTTTGGCTGCTGCGTGAGGTTTTCATGCTTTAATCTCATAGAACGCTGCTGACTCTCTGTCTCATCGTCTATCATGATATTATCTATCATCTGGTCTTTTAAAAATTCTCTTGCTTCCTTTCTCTTTATTTCTTCTCTCTCCCTCTCCCTTTCTCAATCCCTCCCTCTGTCTCTCTTTCTCGATCCCTCTCTCCCATACACACTGTTGTTATTTCACTGTCATCTTACAAAAATGCCTTACTAACGTTTTTTGCACACTTGTTATACATCTTGAGGATTAACAGAATAACATCTCAGTGAGAAAGTGCCACAACAAGCCACAGAAGAACCCCCATTGTTTCCTCCAGAGAGGTATTAACATGTGTTCTCTTCCATCATTCCCTTTGAAAAAACCACACTACCTTCGACATCACAGCACTGTCTAGGGTTGCAAAGGTACCGGTAATTTACCAAAGTTACCGGAATCATCAGTAAATACTTGAATAACTTTTAAAGATGCACTGCGCAGAAGTTCTTCCGCCATTTCCTGGTTGCAAAAATTCTAATAGTTCTCCTAATTTCAGTTTATGTGACAAAACAAGCAAGTCTAGTGTAGAGAATCATTGTACCATCTAAATCGCTGTGAAATATACTTTCCATAAGCAAAAATATTTCATTTTCAGCAACTTAAGCACGGGAAGCATAGAAATAGTGCACATAAAATAGATCTACAGCTTCTTAGACTTGCTTTCAATAAGAATTACAGATCTATAACTCAAATTTCGATGTGAATTTTGTCAGGTCACCCAAAAAGTTATATTGCAGCTTTAAAAAAAATGTATTTATATAAAAGTATTCTTCTTTTTTTTATCTGAGTCCATATTGTCCATTACTTTTAGTAGATCTGGTTCTAGAGAAAATAGCCCAATGAATGAAAAAAGCATCTAATCAACAATTACATTATTTTCAATTACTTCTGCAACTCATCCAACTAATTACTTTTTTTTCACAAATGCCACCAGTTTGACGCCAAAACATTGACTACAAATACATATTGACATAGCAAAAACAATATAAAGGATATTCATGCTGAAACCCTCATATTAAGTACCAAAGGTATTCAATTAGTTGATCATGTTTTACAGCTTTTTCATTCAATTTTTTATTTTAAAATCATCTTATTTAATTATTTAATATATTTTACATGTGATAAGGCCAGAGATAATTACAGACACCTGTGATAATCTAAGGTACACAAAAAGGGTCACTAGATGTTTTGTAATAGATTACATAAAATCCTTGAAAGATACCAGAATTCTGGTAGTTTACTGGTAAACTTTGAAAGTTTCCAGTAAAATACCCTCCCTTTGCAACCCTAGCCCTTTCACACTGAATAATGGCCTGCACAAAGTAACCCACCCTGCCAGGGCCAGGTAGGACTCACCCTGTATATGAGCCACACGCGCCGCACGTGATCCCGTGTGGCTCAGTTGGTAGAGCATGGTGTTTGCAACGCCAGGGTTGTGGGTTCGATTCCCACGGGGGACCAGTATGGGGGGAAAAAATGTATGAAATGTATGCATTCACTACTGTAAGTTGCTCTGGATAAGAGCGTCTGCTAAATGACTAAATAAAATAAAATGTAAATATATATGGAGAGAATCAGAGCACACTTGATGCAGATGAGAGCTGTGTGTGTGTCTGTATGTGTTTCTCCATGGTGTGATAGAGCGAGGCCTGCTCTGTGCGAAGGCTGCAGTTTTCTCCAGCCAGAGGGAGACGAGCACAGATACTTCATTATGGCCTCATTTATCACCCATGGGACATCTTGGCAGCGCTCCTCACTCCCACTCTCTCTCCTTTTCTACTTACCTCCCTCCCTAAATCTTTGTCCCTCTTTCTTTCTTCTCCCTCACATACTTAACTCCCTATTTCTCCCCTTTAATGTAGTTACTTCCCTCCACCTATCCGGTCTTTTGGCTGTGGGGACGGAAGGTAGACTAGCGGTTAAGAGTGTTGGGTCAGTAACCGAAAAGCCGCTGGTTTGAATCCCCGAGCCGGCAAGGTGTAGAAATCTGTTGTTCTGCCCTTGAGCAAGGCAGTTAACCCCCAACAACAACTGCTTCCTGGGTGCCGATGACATGGATGTTGATTAAGGCAGCCTCCCACACCTTTCTGATTCAGGGGGGTTGGGTTAAATATGGAAGACACATTTTAGTTGAATACATTCAGTTGTGCAACTGACTAAGTATCTTCTATTCCTCTTTCTGTCTCTAAATGCCTCTCCTAGCTCCCACAACGTTCCCCCTCTCTGTTAACCCAATAATCCTAAACCTGTCAGGCTGTTTTCACTCCGGCACTCCCCCTTTCCTCCTCCTCCTGCTGCTCTCCGTGCCAGTGGGTGCCCTCTGCACTCTGCTTGCCTCATCTGTCCTCTGTGAGCATCGCGTGACAATTGGGAAATATGGGGAGTCACTGATGCATGTTCAGTGTGTGTGTGTGTATTGGAAGCCTGAGGGTGGTATCATTGGCACCTGGTGACGTCCACAGACTCATGCGTCCTGTGGGTGACACGTGGAAGAGGGATGGGGAGCACAGTGAGCATCAACAGCACCTGGTGGGTGGCACTCTGAAGTCTGTGCTTTCCTGTATCTCCAGTCTTCTGTGCATATATATATATACACCTTAAGGAACGTTGCACACTGAAGCCATCTGCAATGCAGTCAGTGCACAGAGACCTGGGTGTCTACAGAGCCCCAAGTTCTGCCTCCATATAAACCAACCATCTCATAAAAACCCTGCCTCCCACCCACACCTTTTACCTCCCCCCTCCTCCCAAGAGCCCTGCTTGTAAGCTTTAGGACCACAGGGGTGGCAACCACCACTACCTGCAATAACATATGGATGGCATTCTGTCCAATTAGGGCTCAGTCGCTGTAGATGAACATCATTAGTCCCTCTGGTCCTGTATTTAACTTAGGGAAGCTTGACATTATAAACAGAAGATAAAAGGAGAAATATAACGACCGTAACGAGCCTGGGTCTGCTGTGATGCTGCTTCTCCTAAGAGACAGATGCAACTTCCCAGGATCCGTAGCAGCAGAGTTAAATGCCTAGGGGTTGCTACTCCACAGTGCTGTCATAAAGTGTGTTGTGGCGTGGCTGATCGCAATTTGACCTTCTGGTAAAGAAGCAAGCCCCACTTAACGTGACATCTGAATTCATGGCATGCTATTTTCCTCCCTCCTCTCAACAGAGCCCTGACCCACTGCTCTTTGGCATGTGGTGTGTGCTATATAGAAACCTTTAAAAGAGCCATGTCTGATGCGTGTTGATGTCAGACAGCAAAGCCAAATGGTAGAAAATTAATAGAACTCCTTTACATTCTCTGAAGACAGAAAATAGAACTCCTTTACACATTTGTTCCCGAATGAAACCAAGTGGCTCTCTCTCTGACACTGGTCACACTGACAGTTATTTTGTAAACATGGATTGCATCTCCGCAGTCCCACAGCTCTAGCTAGCTAACCACCACCATGTTCCAGGCCAGATAGGGAAAGGAAGATATACGCCATGCCTTTGGGATTTGCTCAATGTGACCTGACATATGACACAACAACATTAACACATGACCCCAGGACTCATTTGCCCAAAGCATTCTGCTAAAGCAGGCCTGTCACAGTCTGACAAATGAGCACCCATCATCCAGTCATTCCAGGTTATAGGCCAATCTGTGTGGAATCAAGACAGAAATAGGAAATGCAGATGCTTGAAATATTCTAGGAGCAGAATCACAACCACCAAACTGTTCATTTAGTCTACTTTCCAGTGTAAACTGGTGAGCGTTAGGAGTGGTGTGCTTGGCAACTAGCATTCTGTCCCCTAAGCAAACATGACGGAAACACAAAGAATGATGGTTGGGAGTTAAACCCAATTAACAGAGCTTTAACACAATGGCTCAGTTGTGTGTCTCATCTTTTCATTAACTCAAGCAGAGAGATCTGAGGCTGCTCTCTCTCCAATGAAACTCCAATCTAGCCTTTCATGTTGTCTAATGAACCCACGGTCAGGAGTAAGGCCTTACCAAATGAACGATTTACAAACCACTTTCACCAGAATGTAAAGAGATGGCTGATGGAGATAGCTAAATATCTGCATCATCTAAGGCTTCTTCAATGACTGATTATCTACACTATCGCTCAGACAAAGAGAGATAATTTGTGGGTGTGTGCGCGCATGCGTGAGTTTGTGAGTGAGTGAGTCTGTGCGTGCCCGCATATGCGTGAGCAATGCATGCTATCAACTAGCAGTCTATCTAAGTCACAACAGACGGACGTGACCATCCTCTGTAGAAAAGGCAGCACTGGCAGATTTCAGTTTCATCTCTGTCAGCACAACTATAAAGAAGTTTCAGTCAACAAGGTAGAAGTAGAGGGGATGAAGGTCTTGAGTTCTGAGCCAACCATCTCACATTTACATTCCCCTGGGGGGAAATCTGCTAAGACTATTCTGTATGAAAGAAGCCCTCAGCAGAGAAAGCCCTATTGTAATGGCATTGGAGCTAGTTGGATTTGACATGATTTCCATTAGATTTTATGATAGTGTGTTTAATTCTATGAAACATAGACTGGTTTAGCGAGGAAACAATCTGAAAATGAGAGGACTGGGTGAGTAGAGGGAATAGAAAAATGTGTTCTGGTTAGATCCATGACAGAGAGATGAGAGAGGAGAGGGGTGGTTTGGATGGCACATAGACAGAGGGTCTCACTCTCTTTATCCCTCTTTTCTTTCTCTCCCACTTTTCCTTCTGTGCCTCTACTCCTTTCCCCTCAATCTGGCCTCATCGTTTCAGTATCCCTTCTTTCTTTCTCCTTCCCCCCATCTCTCACTCAGCCCTCTCTCTCTGCACCTCACTCTTATCCCTCTCATTCAGTGCCTCCCTTGTCCTCTCCTCTCCCACCCCATACCCCCACCCTCTTTACATTTATCTCTCCCTCACTCCCCCTCTTCCACCCTCTCAAATCAAATTCAAGCTGCTTTATCCTCTCTCTCTCTCCCCTCTCTAGAGTTGTTGAAGGAAGGCCTTGTGTTTGACAGACAGGTCCAGAGTGCAGTCACCTCCCTGGCCTGTGCTATCAGATGGCAGGCTTGGAAGTACTGAGTGGCAGGCTGGTTAGTCAGCCCGCTTTCTTGGCTCTCTGGCAGATTCAAGTGTGGTGGGTGTCGAGCCAAATACTGGAGACAAAGATACTTTTGGCTTACCACACAAAGAAAATCTAATAAAACTTATGTTGGACATGTGTAATATAACCATACTAAATGTCACTCAGATGCAATTATTTGAAATTCCGTGTATAGATGGAATGAATTTGTTCATGTTGATGTTGGCGCACGCTTCTCTATTTTCCCCAGTTACAAGCTGTAGGCCTACACTATGACATCACCACAGAGGCAGTCTGCATTGTGAGCTCACTGAGGGGTCCCCGGCTCTGTTTCCATATCAATGTCACTCATGTCGCCCTTGTTCAAACTCTTGTCAGTGGACAGTTGACTGGCGTGATATTTGGTTATGTTGTTATACTAGAACAGGAAGAGCTACAACAGTAACAGACTCAAGATGGATGATTGGCAGCATTAAACCAAAGTGTCTGAGATTAAATATGATTAAAGATTAAATCTCCCCGCTGGTCTGACTCATGGCGAGCTGTGCCCGGGACATTGATCAGTAAACAGCATTAGAGCAGGAAATGGGGCTGGCAGCACACCCACTCTTTTAATCAATGGGCACACTCACCACCTGGAGAGCCTCTAAAGATCAACACACCATATCCATCCAGCCCATTGTCTTTCACTCTCTCTCCCTCCTTTAATCTTCCCCTCCTCTGCACTCAGCAGAGCCCTCTTCCTGGGGGTATTGTATTGAAAGGAGGCTGTTTGTCCTGGGTCTGTGTGGATTGATGCAGTCAGCACTAGCCTTCAGTGTGTAGCTCTAAGTGAAGGTTCAAATGGCCAGTTGGAACCCAAAATGGGATTAACTTTCCAAGATTCTTATCTAGCTGACAGTTTTACATCTGCCCCAGTTGATACCACTTTCAATCAAAATATGTGTTCTATTTTTCCTGGTTTAACCACTGGCTCTAAATCAGTCAACATGGAGACCATTTTGGGGACAGAAAGGGCGTGTTCAGGAAGCCACAGCCTGTTATGTGTCAAACCCTATTCTTCTCCCTACTAGGCCTGCGCCAGCCACTCACACCCGGGTGCCATAAACATTGAGTGCAGCACATCTATGTGGAATGTACATCGCGATTTATAGACACTCACACAGCCAATAAAGACGGCAGACCCAGCAGTGTATAGCTCAGATATAAACTGTACTTTAACTTGTCATATCTGACATGATTTGAAGCATAACACACACCAAAAGCTTTTGATATAAATGCCTAGACTTCCCTGATATTCACAGCCAACTACACAAAACCTTAACACACAACCCTAATACACTCACATACCTTGTCCACATTGCTGAGACAATAGCCTGCTCCCTGTCCCTGCTCTAGCCCCATATAAGTGGAGTTAAAAATAAAATAGGAAGGTATGTCACACAGCTGTGAGATGCAGGGAGATTTGTGTGCTGTCAGTCCACTTAAATCACAACAGCTGAGATGACAGGAGACTGCTTTTACACTGCCTTTTCCCTTCTCTCCCTCTCTTTTTCTCTTTCTTCCCGCTGTTTCCTCTTTTTTTCTGCCTCCCTTTTTTTACTGTATTCCCCTTTCACTCTTTTCCAGCTCTCACTCTAAAGATAAAGCTACCCACTCCCAACACCTTACCTGGCAGGCTCTACAGAGCAGTGCTAAGAGAATGAAAGGACATGCTTCAAAATATGTTTACATCACCCATGTCACAAGCCTTTCATACATGACTGTAACACACACACACACACACACACAAAATCTGAATCCCACAAAATGTCATGACAACAAAAGGCTTAGAGAGACACAGACATGTATTTCCAAATAACCTAAAATACCAGTTGTGCACACATTTGCCTAAAGAAACACAAGTCAGTCAATCACTAAAGGTATTAGACCTAACAGAGAGAAAAGCTAGGAAACTAACATGAGTGTATCCAGGCAGAGATTCCATGGCTGTCAGTTTGTGTGTGTGTGTGTGTGAAATGGCATGTTTGCTACAGTGTTGAATTAATATGTAAAAGTTACTCACCACTTCCCCTCCAGCTGGCTGAGCAGTGCAGGGACTGGGGATCATACAGTCAAATGACAGAGGCTCTCAGAGGATAATCACTGCAGCACGATAGCCTGAAGAAAACACTTTCAATGTTTATGTAATTGAAAAAGTCTGTTCCTCTCTCAGATGAGCAACCAGGAGAGAAGGGTGAGAGAGAGAGACTGACATGGAGATGATTGCCTTGTGTGTTGCTGACCTGAAGGGGAAGACTTCACTAGACTGCAACCAGTGGATCAACCATATGGATGCATGGAGTGAGAGGAGGAGGGAGAGAGAGAAGGAAAGAGCTGCTCACCAGAGGAATGTTATCAGGGCTGATCACCAAGCTAGGAGCTGAGCAGGCAGGCTCCTTAGCCAGGACCCCCAGTTAGCATGGAGGTTAGATTGCCACAGTGGAAAGCTAGGGAAAAGAGGATGAATCAACATGTTGTGCAATATAAAAGGACCTTAGAAGGTTAACTTCAGGTTTGATTGTGGTATGTTAGACTCTCCTCTACCTAGTGAAAAGACTGCAGCGGTAGCAGAGTGGAGAAACTGGGTACTGCTACTGCCAGCATCTTTTCACTCAAATCCACCTCTACTTCCACACATCTGCCTGCACAGTACTGAACTGGATGGAAACATCTGCTATAATACTTTCTGTAGAGCCAGATCTTATGTGATGTGCAGCTAGTAACGCTCTATTGGTTTAACTAAAGAGAGCTACAGTTGAAGTCGGAAGTTTACATACACTTAGGTTGGAGTCATTAAAACTCGTTTTTCAACAAATCCACAAAATTCTTGTTAGCAAACTATAGTTTTGGCAAGTCGGTTAGGACATCTACATTGTGCATGACACAAGTAATTTTTCCAACAATTGTTTACAGACAGAGTATTTCACTTATAACTCACTGTATCACAATTCCAGTGGGTCAGAAGTTTATATACACTAAGTTGACTGTGCCTTTAAACAGCTTGGAAAATTCCAGAAAATTATGTCATGGCTTTAGAAGCTTCTGATAAGCTAATTGACATAATTTGAGTCAATTGGAGGTATACCTGTGGATGTATTTCAAGGCATACCTTCAAACTCAGTGCCTCTTTGCTTAACCTGTTTGGGGTAGGGGGCAGTATTGAGAATTTTGGGAAAAATATGTTCCCATTTTTAACTGCCTCCTACACCAACTCAGAAGCTAGAATATGCATATTATTGTTCAGGTTTGGATAGAAAACACTCTGAATTTTCTAAAACTGTTTGAATGGTGTCTGTGAGTATAACAGAACTCCTATGGCAGGCAAAAACCTGACAAGGTTTCAAGCAGGAAGTACCCTGTCTGACAAGGAGTCGTGCGTCTTGCATCTTTTTATTGAAAAGTAAGGATCTTAGCTGTAACGTGACAATTCCCAGGGCTCCAATAGGCTCTCAGAGCCCGCGAAAAACCTGAAGGTTTACGAGGGAGCCTCAGGTTGAAACAGATTATCGCCTTTTGTAAGTGGATGCTCAGAGGACCTTTGAATGATGCGCGTGCATGAGTCGCTCCCGAGGAGAAATTTTATTCGGCTGTTTAGGCTCAATGCATACTCCCGGTCGGAATATTATCACTTCTCTACGACATAAATGGCATAAAAATTGGTTTTAAACAGCGGTTGACATGCTTCGAAGTACGGTAATGGAATATTTAGACATTTTTGACACGCCAATGCGCCATGCGAGGGACCGTGAAGAAGCATTCTAGAACTCACGAACAAAACGTCGCTGTTTGGATATAACGATGGATTATTTGGGACCAAACCAACATTTGTTATTGAAGTAGAAGTCCTGGCAGTGTATTCTGATGAAGAACAAGCAAGGTAAGAACATTTTTCTTATAGGAAATGTGATTTTGGTGGATGCTGACCTGGGTGGGTATCTAAATAGCTAGCCCTGTAATGCCGGGCTATGTACTTAGATTATTGCAAAATGTGCTTCATCCGAAAAGCTATTTTAAAATCGGACATATCGAGTGCATAGAGGAGTAATGTATCTATAATTCTTAAAATAATTGTTATGCTTTTTGTGAACGTTTATCGTGAGTAATTTAGCAAACTGTTAGTAAATTCAACGGAAGTTTGCCGGGGGTTATGCGTTTTCTGAACGTCACATGCTAATGCAAAAAGCTGTTTTTTGATATAAATATGAACTTGATTGAACAGACATGCATGTATTGTATAACACAATGTCCTAGGTGTGTCATCTGATGAAGATCATCAAAGGTTAGTGCTGCATTTAGCTGTGGTTTGGGTTTATGTGACATGATATGCTAGCTTGAAAAATGGCTGTCTGATTTTTTCTGGCTGGGCACTCTGCTGACATAATCTAATGTTTTGCTTTCGTTGTAAAGCCTTTTTGAAATCGGACAGTGGGGTTAGATTAACGAGATTCTTGTCTTTAAATAGCTGTAAAATAGTCATATGTTTGAGAAATTGAAGTAATAGTATTTCTAACGATTCAAAAATCGCGCCACTGGAATTTCAGTAGCTGTTACGTAGGTGGGACGAAATCGTCCCACATACCCCAGAGAGGTTAACATCATGGGAAAATCAAAAGAAATCAGCCAAGACCTCAGAAAAAAATTGTAGACCTCCACAAGTCTGGTTCATCCTTGGGAGCAATCTCCAAACGCCTGAAGGTACCACGTTCAGCTGTACAAACAGTAGTATGCAAGTATTAACACCATGGCCGTCATATCGCTCAGGAAGGAGACACGTTCTTTCTCCTAGAGATGAACATACTTTGGTGCGAAAAGTGCAAATCAATCCCAGAACAACAGCAAAGGACCCTGTGAAGATGCTGGAGGAAACAGGTACAAAAGTATCTATATCCACAGTAAAATAAGTCCTATATCGACATAACCTGAAAGGCCGCTCAGCAAGGAAGAAGCCACTGCTCCAAAACCACCATAAAAAAGCCAGACTACGGCTTGCAACTGCACATGGGGACAAAGATCGTACTTTTTGGAGAAATGTCCTCTGGTCTGAGGAAGCAAAAATACAACTGTTTGGCAATAATGACCATCGTTATGTTTGGAGGATAAAGGGGGAGGCTTGCAAGCCGAAGAACACCATCCCAACTGTGAAGCACAGGGGTGGCAACATCATGTTGTGGGGGTGCTTTGCTGCAGGAGGGACAGGTGCACTTCACAAAATAGATGGCAGCATGAGGAATGAAAATTATGTGGATATATTGAAGCAACATCTCAAGACATCAGTCAGGAAGTTAAAGCTTGGTCGCAAATGGGTCTTCCAAATGGACAATGAACCCAAGCATACTTCCAAAGTTGTGGCAAAATGGCTTAAGGACAACAAAGTCAAGGTATTGGAGTGACCATTACAAAGCCCTGACCTCAATCCTATAGAACATTTGTGGGCAGAACTGAAAAAGTGTGTGTGAGCAAGGAGGCCTACAAACCTGACTCAGTTTCACCAGCTCTGTCAGGAGGAATGGGCCAAAATTCACCCAACTTATTGTGGGAAGCTTGTGGAAGGCTACCCAAAACTTTTGACCCAAGTTAAACAATTTAAAGGCGATGCTACCAAATTCTAATTGAGTGTATGTAAACTTCTGACCCACTGGGAATGTGATGAAAGAAATAAAGGCTGAAATAAATCATTCTCTCTACTATTATTCTGACATTTCACATTCTTAAAATAAAGTGGTGATCCTAACTGACCTAAGACAGGGAATTTTTACGAGGATTAAATGTCAGGAATTGTGAAAAACGGAGTTTAAATGTATTTGGCTAAGGTGTATGTAAACTTCCGACTTCAACTGTACATACATCTTAAATGGAGTGTAACCTCACCTTACCATAGGCCTCTCCATGCCAAACCTAAACATCTTCTCTCCCCAAACTGCCCCCTCTTCCGCCACCCCCTCTCCCCATGCCAATCACATGACCAATAAATATAGGAACAGGACCTGTAGAGCATGTGAGTACAGGTTAAAGCAGAGCCTTTTATCAGTAGAGCCAGAGTGAGGTTTCTGGACCTGTCAGTAGTGTGCTGTGGGTAGAATATGATTGGTTCTACAGCAGCGCTCTACACTGTACAACTACTGTGATTCATTCCCATAAATCCATATGGATTTCTGTGGTGGAGGACAAGGAATCACGCCAGGAGAGTAACACGCACTCATACCTGACAACTAGTGCCAGTGTTCTCTTTACGACTATTATCACCCTCATGTGCGGGCGCACACGCACACAGAATATGATGCCAGGGTGAACAGCGACGAACATTCCCCAGCGGTATGTGTGTATGCCACTTAACATTAATGTACTGTATATTAGCCCAGTACTAGGCAACAAGCCACACTCACCCTCAATAAATGTCTCAGATGTTGCTATTTTTTGCTACTATGGAGAGCTGCCTGCTAGAGTGGATCATAATTTATGCATGACACTGAGAAATACCTAATGTCCAAAACAAGCTTAGGATCACTAGTAAAGACTCAATTTTGGAAAATACTGGCAGCTGTGTTGATGTCTTAACTGGTGTTCGTAATATAGTCGAGCCACACGATAGTATGCATTGGTTGAAGCTCAATGTTAAATTCAAATCTCCCTGCCTTCATATCTAAGCCAATATAACATCAATGTGGAATTCGCAAATCAACTTGACTGGAGGTACACAACACTCTCCCCACCTCTCGTGATGATCCGTCCGGCCTTTACCGAGAGCCACTACACCAGATTTTTGACTGGGTCGTTAGCACTACCGTCGTCAGATTTTTTTTGTTTCCCGAACCTAGCTCAAATTCTAGACGTTGGATTAAAACGAGGCTACAGCACTCATACAGTGACCAGTAATTAGACTTAGATCCATTGGACTGAATAAGTTTGTAGGTGCAACAGTTTTTATTAAATTCACAATTTACCGCTATCACGTGCACATTTCTGCCCAATAAAAACCAACGATGTGCTACCTTCTTGTAGCATTTCTGACAACGCTAACATCTTTTCAGCCGGATCTTATAATTCTAAAACTGGGTACAACTCAGTTGCTGCGCAGCTAGCAGTAGAAGGCTAGCAGCTGTAGATAGATAGCTCAAATCAAATTTTATTGGTCACATGCATCGAATACAACAGGTATAGACCTTACAATGAAATGCTTACTTATGAGCCCCTAACCCCTAAATACAGATAAGAATAAGAGATAAAAGTAACAAGTAATTAAAGAGTAGCAGTAAAATAACAATAGCGAGACTATATACAGGGGGGTACCGGTACAGAATCAATGTGCGGGGGCAACGGTTAGTTGAGGTAATATGTACATGTAGGTAGCGTTATTAAAGTGACTATGCATAGATGACAACAGAGAGTAGCAGTGGTGTAAAGGGGGGGGGGGGGGGTCACTGCAAATAGTCTGGGTAGCCATTTGACTAGATGTTCAGGAGTCTTATGGCTTGGGGGTAGAAGCTGTTTAATAGCCTCTTGGACCTAGACTTGGCGTTCCGGTACCGATTGCCGTGCGGTAGCAGAGAGAACAGTCTATGACTAGGGTCCTGGATGGCAGGAAGCTTGGCCCCAGTGTTGTACTATGGCCAAGCTAACACCAGTTGGATGTGAAGCAGAAGGTAGCTAGCTAGGTATATTTAGCTATGGAAAGTTTTTCATGTGGCTTTCAGAAAACTGCTGACCTGGACACTTGCGTGTAGTCAGGGCACAAACAAATTAGCTCATGAATGTCCTTGGCTGAAGTTATAGCCAGTTATATACACCAAACTCTGGGAAAACTGTCACACTTCAAATTTATAATACATGCACACAGCAGAACAGATGTGTCGCTGTTAGAAGATCCAGAGCAAAATCAGTCCCTTACCATGTGCATTAATTCAGTACGCTCCCTCCTTCCTCAACACAATTTATTATTGTCATTATAATCCAAATTTGCACTGACTGATCAACACAGTGTCAAGTTACTTTACGATGTCTTCCCAAAAAGCATCCACAAAGCATCCAGGTAAAACAACATCATAATGATCTGGGGTTCTTTTCGCAATCTGTGCACAGTCAATAGAAAATGTCATGACTGATAACTTGGTTAGCTATGTAATAAAATGAAACCATTTTCAACACATCAACTGTTTGACTATTTGGTTTTTAACCAAGCAAGAGAAAAATGTACTCAGTACTGATTGAATGTTAACCAAAACATTGTCATCGCCAGACTGTCATCATCAGACTGTCCGTTTAATTAGTGTCAAGTTGACCCTCTATAATGGTTAGCTTCACAGCCCTGGGATTTGAAGGTCCTGTGTTTGCCTACCGGAGGGGATATTTTGACCCCCTCCCCACCTCCATTTCCCGATACACACACCAACGGTGTGTGCTTATTGTTATTTACTTGGTGTCTCTTAAAAGAGCCTTTGGGTTCGTTGGGCATCATTGAGTGGCAAGGGTCAGAGAGTGTGATGTGTACTAGTACTATTGTGGTGTCTTGCTACCATGGAGGAGAGAACAGTGGAGAGACCAGTTCTCAAACTCTCAAGGAAGTGGTCGTTGTCCTCATCTGTCAGATGCACGCCATCCCTACGGTACAAATGCACGTGATAAGTTGTACAGGTTGTAAATGTTTCTCCTTTTCAGGCACCACCTTCTGTCATTTGAGAAGCATGAAATTTGTCAAGCGGGCCTATGTGGAGCTGACAAATGACTTACGCTTATTCACATGCACACTATCAGTAGTACTTATGTATGTTCTATTCCAAACCTGTGAGTACTCCCATCTGTTTGTTATATTTATACTACCATTTATAAATGTGGGAATGTGTGCTCTTTTACTGGAGTTAGACAGCAGTGTACAGCATTACTAAGAACGTTTGCAGCTAAAGGATTTTAGAGCACCTATCCATTGTCAGATTTGTAAGTACGTATTCTTAAAAGTGTTTTGTACTTGTCTAATGACTTTGTATTTTACAGGTGCTTCTCAGCAGTTTGTCATTTGTTTGTTTTAGGAGTTACCAAATTGCTATTGACTAGCCACAGGGTTATACAGGCTTTTTTGTTCAAGCCCAGTGCTACCAGACCTGATTCTACTAACTGTTCATCAAGACCTCAGCTGTTCATCGAGAATCAGGTTTGTTAATTCTTAGGGCTAGGGGGCAGTATTGAGAATTTTGAAAAAAATATGTGCCCATTTTTAACTGCCTCCTACACCAACTCAGAAGCTAGAATATAGCTAGCATATTATTGTTCAGGTTTGGATAGAAAACACTCTGAATTTTCTAAAACTGTTTGAATGGTGTCTGTAAGTATAACAGAACTCATATGGCAGTCAAAACCCTGAGACAAATTCTGACAGGAAGTGGATACCTGATGTGTTGAATTACCTTTAAGCCTATGCCATTGAAACACACGGGGGCTTATTAATCGTTGAGCACTTCCTATGGCTTCCACTAGATGTCACCAGTCTTTACAAAGTGTTTTGAGTCTTATACTGTGAGATCTGACCGAACAAGAGCCTTGGAACGGTGGTGGCCGATTAGACTCTCGCGAGTTCATGTTGGGTACTCTCATCCAATACGTTTTAAAAGAGAATGCAATCGTCCGCCTTGAATATTATTCATGTTCTGGTTAAAAAAGGCACTAATGATTTATGCTATACAACGTTTGACATGTTTGAACGAACGTAAATATTTTTTTTTTCCCTCGTTCATGAAGAGAAGTCCGGCGGGCATAGATCATGTGCTAACAACACGGAGCTTTTTGGACATAAATTATGAGCTTTTTCGAACAAAACTACATTTGTTATGGACCTGGGATTACTGGAAGTGACATCTGATGAAGAGAATCAAAGGTAATGGATTATTTACATAGTATTTTCGATTTTAGATCTCTCCAACATGGCGGTTAGTCTGTATCGCAAAGCGTATTTTTCTGGGCGCAGTGCTCAGATTATTGCAAAGTGTGATTTCCCAGTAAGGTTATTTTTAAATCTGTCAATCCGGTTGCGTTCAAGAGATGTAAATCTATAATTCTTTGAATGACAATATAATATTTTACCAATGTTTTCGAATAGTAATTATTTAATTTGTTGTGCTGATTGACTGGCGGTTATTGGAGGGAAACGATTTCCTCAACATCAACGGCATAGTAAAACGCTGTTTTTGGATATAAATATGAACTTGATAGAACAAAAAATGCATGTATTGTCTAACATAATGTCCTAGGAGTGTCATCTGATGGAGATTGTCAAAGGTTAGTGCATAATTTTAGCTGGTTTTCTGCTTTTGGTGACGCCTGTCTTTGAATCGACAAAACATTACACACAGCTATTGTCAATGTACTCTCCTAACATAATCTAACTTTATGATTTCGCCGTAAAGCCTTTTTGAAATCGGACAACGTGGTTAGATTAAGGAGATGTTTATCTTTCAAAGGGTGTAAGATAGTTGTATGTTTGAGAAATTTGAATTATGACATTTCATTGTTTTCAAATTTGGCGCTCTTGATATTTCACCTGTTGTTGATAGGGTGTACCAGGGGTGGGACGCTTGCGTCCCACATAGCCCCTAGAGGTTAAAACTGGGCATGAACAAGAAAGCCTGCATAACCCTGTAGCTCTTCAAGAGCAATTGTGGCCATCCTTGAATTCTATGTATAAAGTTTACTATATCTGATGAATATACGTTTGATTGTAAATTGTACATTTTATACTAATTCACTATTGTTTACAGGTAATGTAGTACTAGGCGTTTCTTCAGTAAACTTTAAAGTACATTTCCATGTAAATAGTTAATGGGTAGATGATTATTTTGTGTATTTTACTGGAGCTTTCTTGATTGTCTCGTTAAGAGATCAGGGAACAAATGTCCAGTTTACTCCATATTGGCGTAAATGGATTTCAGTTTTTTCACTTCCCTCTGGAAAAACAGCTGTCAATATTGAATAAATACAAATAACTACATTATTTCTGTTGCCATTTGTCATTATTGTGTACATTTACTTTACTTGTATTGCTTTGTTTAGCTGTATTATAATGTTGTATAATCACCTTCAGATGTAAAAACCATGGAAATGAAAAACAAAAAACTACGTTGGTCTGAAAAAGAAAGAAAATTCAGATGAGCACCACAATGCGTACTTCACCCATGCTCTACCAACACACAGCTTTGACCTACTACAGTAGCTATGTTGGTCTATTGTACTTCCAACAATGTGTAGGCAGATTGCTTAGGATTCAAACAGCTGAATTCATACTCTTCAGAGGGATAACTGACAATAGTGTCCTGCGATTAAAATAACACACACACACACACACACACACACACACACACACACACCCGTTCAAAAGTTTTTGGGGTCACTTAGAAATGTCCTTCTTTTTGAAAGAAAAGCACATTTTCTGTCCATTAAAATAACAAAATTAATCAGAAATATAGTGCAGACATTGTTAATGTTGTAAATTACTATTGTAGCTGGAAACCGCAGATTTTTTTATGGAATATCTACATAGGCGTACAGTGGCCTATTATCAGCAACTATCACTCCTGTGTTCCAATGGCACGTTGTGTTAGCTAATCCAAGTTTATCATTTTAAAAGGCTAACTGATCATTAGAAAACCCTTTTGCAATTATGTTAGCACAAAAACAAAGACATTTCTAAGTGACCCCAAACATTTGAACGGTATATATCATTAGGCTGTATGTATTTTTAGATATAGGCCGATTGTAAATGTGTAT